>NW_006922632.1:192617-231822 GCF_000298275.1 Orycteropus afer afer
CCAAAAAACCAAGATACACTACAGACTCCTACATTGCCAGTGCACATCCCATTGGTGGAATGAGGGGAAAGAAAATGGCAACTACTATCAGGAGCTCTGGTGGCGTAGTGCCTAAGGTATTTGACTGCTAACCAGAGGCTGGCAGTTCAAACTCATCAGCCACTCCTTGGAAAGAAGATTGGGCAAATCTAATTCCGTAGAGATACCACTTTGGAAACCCAAGGAGGGGTGACTATGAGTCAGAATCAACTTGATGAGCACTGAGAGAGAGATATCTGTAAGAATAATGAGCTCTGGTGGCATAGTGCATAAAGCATTTGGCTGCTATCCAGAAGGTCAATGGTTCAAACCCACCAGCCACTCCACGGAAGGAAGATGGAAAGACCAGGACAATCCGTAAAGATTTACAGCCTTGGAAACCCAATGGGGGTCTCTATGATGTTCAGTTTATCTGTAAGGATAAGAAGCCCTGGTGGCTCAAGGGTTGGGCACATAGCTGCTAACTGAAAAATTGGCAGTTTGAACCCATCAGCCACTCTGTGGCAGAAAGATGTGGCAGTTTGCTTCTGTAAAGATCACGGCCTTGGAACTCTATGGGGGACTTTTACTCTGTCCTACAGGTTCTCTGTGAGTTGGGGTCGACTTGATGGCTTTGGGTATCTGTAAAGCTAATCACTCTGCAACATCCACCACTTCTCCCAGGATTAGGATGATATTCTTGTGGCCCAGGGCGTTTACCAATTCCAATTATACTTTAGGTCTATTTCCTTTCTTCTTTCTTCCTTTCCTTATCCTTCCGTGATTTTTGTTTCCTTCCCTTCTGTCTCAGTCATCTAGTGCTGCTGTAACAGAAGTACCACAAATGGATTGCTTTAAAGAGCAGTCATTTACTTTCTCACATTTCTGGAGGCTAGAAATCTAATTGGCCATGTCTAATCCTTCCTTGTCAGCAGCCCCAGGCATTCCTTGGTTCCTTGGCAATCCTTACATGTCATCTGTCTTCTCCATGTGTGCCTGTCTCTGTCTAACCTGCTCTTTTTATAATTCAGAAGTGATTACATTTAGATCCCACCCTATCTGAGTATGACAGATCAAACCAGAATTCATATAACAAGGAATATTCTATTTCCAAACAGTATTACATTCACAGATACAGGGGTTAGGATTCCAACACATATTTTGTAGGGAGGGTCACAATTCAATCCATAAGACCTTCCTTCACTCCTTATGTTTTCTCTCTCTTCCTCTCTTGATTCTTCTTTCTCTCTGGCTATACCTCTCCTGTAGATGGGAGAGTATTCTGGGCATTGCTCTTGAGACTGAGATAAAAGTTTTGCAGCAGCAGGAGGAGGAGGACAGAACATGGGACTAAAGTTCAAGAAACCCCAGACAGGATGAGATGAAAGACATGAATGTGCTTTGAAAAATAATACAGAGTATGATTGTCTGTTCTTCTGAAACCACTGTTCTCCAAGTGAAATTAAGGGTGCCCACGAACAATGAGAAATCTCTTCAGTCACCCTGCCTTGTGCCTGGCATTGGGTCAGAGACTCCATTCAGTACATAGAACTCTTTTAAGTTTAGAAAGGTCCATTTAGGGTAAGAGAACCTGAAGAATTTGTGCAATACCAGACATGCAGTGAAACTTGAGACCACAATAATTCCTGAGCTCAGTTCAAAACAAGATCAATGTTGTCATTTTAAAGTTACTGTTCCATTTAGCTCCATGACAAAGATTACTGCTATGCTGAGTGATGGGAGCCATTGGTTTCTAGCTCCATGCCCTAAAAGCATAACATACAGACATTGCTATCTCTAATTACATTCCACAATGGGCCGCTACCTATCTCTCTGATGTGTATCCATCCCCTTATACATGCTTCAAGGAATAGAAAATGACTTTCACTAACTGCTGTGTGCATGCTTAGGGGGATAATTGTTTCATTATACCCATATAGTCAAGTTCTCTTTTCCCTTCTGGATTTCTCATGCCAAAACCTACTGCCATTGAGTCAATTCTGACTCTGGTGGCACAGAGGTTAAAGCACTTAGCTGCTAACCAAAAGGTCAGTGGTTTGAACCTAGTAGCTGCTCCACCAGCAAAAGATGAATTAGTCTGTTCCATCAAGATTTATATTGCAGCCTTGGAAACCCTATGGAGCAGTTCTACTTCATCCTGTAGGATCACTACGAGTCTCATGCCAAAGGACACAAAAATTAGTTGTGTTTGAGTCAACCTTACCTCATGGTAACCTCATTCATGTCAGAGTAGAATTGAGCTTCATAGGCTTTTCAATGGCTGATTTGGGGGAAGTAGATTACCAGGCCTTACATCTAAGACACCTCTGGCTGAACATGAACCTCTAATCCTTCAGTTAACATCAGAGCATGTTTACCCCTTGCACCACAGAGGGCTTCCCAAAGGATACAAAATAGGGTCAAAAGGAAAAGGAAATTTCAGAAACTGCTAATGAAAGAATGACCTGTAGCAATTTGGGGGACATGTGAGATAAAGCAGAGGTTCTCAGAGTGTGGTCCCAGATCCTGTAGTATTAACATCTCCTGGGAACTTTGTAGAAATGAACATTTTCAGGCCTCACCCCAGATCTACTGAATCAGAAACCTTGGAGACTGAAACTCTTCATCTGTATTTTAATAAGCTTTGGCAGTTTTTTCTGACCCACACTAAATGTACTTATTTTCTATCACTGCTGTAAAAAGTTACCACAAATGTAGTGGCTCAAAACAAGTCTGATATGGGTTCTGTTGGATTGAAATCAAGGTGTTGACAGTGCTGTTTCTTTCTGGAGGCTCTGGGTAGGAGACATTTCTTTGCCTTTTCCAGCTTCTACATACTTCCTACATTCCTTGGCTCAAGTTCCTTTCCTCCTACCAGCAATGAACCTAATCCTTCCCACACTGCCATCTCTCCGGCTCTCTGACCCTTCTTCCATTTTTAAGGACTTGTATGATTGGATTGAGACCACCTAGAAAATCCAGAATAATCTTCTCATATCAAATTCAGCTGATTAGCAATCTTAGTTGAATCTACAACCTTAATTCTCTTTTGCCATATGTGTGTGTGTGTGTGTGTGTATATATATATATACACACACATATATATATATATGTATACACACACACACACACATATATATTTTTTGTTGTTGTTGTTGTTGTTATGTGGCGTCTAGTCGGCCCTGACTCATAGCGACCCCTCCTTGGGTTTCCAAGGCAGTATCACTACAGAAATAGATTGCCCCATCTTCCTTCCAAATATATGTGTGTATATATACATATAGATTCTGGAGATTAGGACAAGGACATCTTTGGGGTGGGGGGTAACTTTGGTTACCTACTACAGTCTGCCTTCTGGCCCTCAGAGATTCGCATCTATCACATGCAAAAGGCATGCACCCCATCGCAAGGTCCCCAAAGTCTCAACCCATTCCAGCAAAAAGTCAAATTCCAAAATCTCATCATCTAAATTATCTAAATCAGGTATGGGTAAGCCTCTGGGCTACCTAAGGTGGATTGCCCAAATTCGGGGCAAAATTCCTTTCCATTTATGGACCTGTGAAACTAAATAAATAAGTTACCATTTGCTTCCAAAATACACTGGTGGGACATACATAGAATAACCATTATAGACATTCTCATTCACAAAGGGAGAAAATGGAAGGAAAAAATAAATTGCCCTTCCCAAGCAATTTTGAAATCCACTGGGAAAACTCCACTTGGTTTCAAGACCTGTGAAAAATTTTCTGTGGCTCACAGCTCTGCTCTCTGGGCTCATGAATCTTTCTTTTGGAAGTCTCCCTTCTGGAGACTTTTTATTTCATAAAAAGTAGCATGTGTAAATTTGGGAACAGATAAGGGTGATGGTTGAACAACATGATGAACATAAGTTAAGGGTGTTGAACTGCACATGTGAAGAACATTTAAATGGCAAATATCTTGTTGCATTACATTTACCACCATAAATAATATGAAAACAAGCAAACAATGTAGTATATGTTTGTAGCTCAATCATTGTATCAGCCTGTGTCTATGTTCCCTTCATAAAAAAAAATTATTTGATGAAATTCAGATAACCAAAAGATTCATTAAAACAAAGATTACAGAAATGGAGAAGCTATAATAAAAAGACTGTTATAAAAAAATTGTTAAACTTTGTTCCATTTAAGTATAGCACTAACAATAAGGGGTATTTTGGATTGCCAAATGGTATATAAATATTATAAACTCTGTCTAACAAAGTGAAAATAAAATAAACCACAAAATCTGAAGATTTGCTATGAGAAAGTAGAAGAAATTTTCATGTAAACAGTTAATTTCATGTAAAGAATAAATTTTATAAATGTAACTAAAAATAAAATAATGACCCAAATTTCTGAATGTCTTTAAGAATGGCATACTAGATTCCATAGAGATACCACCTCGGAAACCCAAGAGAAGGTTGCTATGAGTCGAATTGACTCAATGGCAGTGAGGTTTTTTTTTTAATATATATATACTAGACTCACCTTTTGAAGATTCATAATACACTTTAGGATACTAAAGGATTTGAGTAGCACAGTAACCAAACAAAGGAACATTCCTCAAATTTATTTAAGCACAGGACATTTTTTCATAAAATGTCCCATGGAACATACTTCTGAGAGTGCAAGTTAAATCACAACAGGTAGGAGATGAGACCTAGCAGGAATTTTGCAGAGAACTGGGGCTATTTGATCTAAAAAAGAAAAACGTGGGCACTCTTCAAGAATATAAAGGATTGCTCTAAATAAAATAGGAGCTCTGGTAGCATAGTGCCTAAAGCACTTGACTGCTAACCAGAAGGCTGGCAGTTCAAACCCACCAGCCACTCCTTGGAAGGAGAATTGGGAAATCTACTTCTGTAGTGATAGTGCCTCAGAAACCCAAGGAGGGTTCACTACGAGCTGGATCCCACTTGATGGCCCCGAATTTGTTTTTTTGGTTTATAAATAAAATAGTTTTCTGATGGTCTCTATAGGGACTAATAATACAAGATGGAAAGGACAACACCATCAAGTATTTGTTGAACACTAACCATGTACTTAGAACTGGGTAAGCACCACAGGAGATGAAGCAGTAGAAAAGATTCATACTCACAGTTTTCTAACTGGAATATAAAATTAAAATGTGAAACAACAGTGTAAAACTGCTCAAAGAAGTGTAATTAAGCATCACAGGCTTTAGTAAAAAAGATGACATGGTGAGGAGGGAATATAGTCAGAGGTGGCGATATCAAGAGTTTTGTGGAAGAGGGACTCGAGCCTGGAAACAATGGGGAGGAAGACATGCTGAGGATGAAGAAGAACATGAGGGGAGTCTTGGGAGTAAGAATGAAGCCCTGTGTGCAGGGCAACCTGACTAATAAGCCAAAGAGAAAGGCAAAAAAAAAAAAAAAAGTGAGTTGAATATAAGAAAACTAAATTTAAATTCTTTATAAGCAGAGACCACGTCTTATCCATTGTTGCATCTCAAATATTCAGTGAAGTACCTACCAATAGATACTGACTGGTCGAATGAGTGTAACTTTCTTAAACTTGATCCAATCATATTTATAGTTATATCGCTTGTTTCCACCACTTGTCTGTCTGTTGTACTGTGGTGGCCTACATGTTCCTAGAGGTTGGAAGTTCTGCCACCGGCATTTCAAATACCAGCAGGATCACCCATGGTGGACAATTTTCAGTGGAGCTTCCAGATTAAGACAGACTGGGAAGAAAGATGAAGCCATCCATTGTTTTAAAAATTGGCCACTGAAAACCTTACGAATAGTAGTGAAACATTGGCTGGTGGTAGTGCTGGAAGATGAGCCCCTCAGTTTGGAAGACACTAAAATTACAACTGGAAAAGAGCTACCTCCTCGAAGTAGAGTCTACCTTAGTGACATGGATGGAGTAAAGCTTTCAGAATCTACTTTTGCTGGTGGGATACAACTCAAAATGGGAAGAAACCACTGCAAAGATCCATTAATAATCAGAACATGGAATGTACAAAGTATAAATCTGAGAATATTGGAAGTTGTCAAAAATGAAATTGAATACATAAAGATCTATATCCTTGGCATTAGTGAGCTGAAATGGTCTGGTTTTGGCCATTTTGAATCAGATAGTAATATGGTATACTATACCAGGAATGACAAATTGAAAAGGAATGGCATCACGTTCATCATCAAAAAGAACATTTCAAGATATATCCTGAAGTACAATGCTGTCAGTGATAGGATAATATCCATATGCCTCCAAAGAAGACCAGTTAATATCACTATTATTTAAATTTAACACCAACCACTAAAGCCAAAGATGAAGAAATTGAAGATTTTTACCAACTTCTGCAGTCTGAAATTGACCAAACATGCAATCAAGATGTATTGATTGTTACTGGTGATTGCAATGCAAAAGCTATGAATAAAGAAGAATCCTTGTGAAAGAAATTATGCCAAAGATTGCATGATAGAATTTTGAAAGACCAATGATTTATTCATTGCAAATATCTGTTTCTTGACAACACAAATGGTGGCTATGCATGTGGACCTCACCAGATGGAATACACAGGGATCAAACTGACTACATCCGTGGAAAGAGATGATGGAGAAACTCAGTGTCACCAGTCACAAGAAGGCCAGGGGTTGAGTGTGGAACAGATCATCATTTGCTCATGTGCAAATTCAACTTGAAGCTGAAGAAAATTAAAACAAGTCCACGAGAATGAAAATATGGCCTTGTTATATCCCACCTGAATTTAGAGACCATCTGAAGAATAGATTTGATGCATTAAGCACCAGTGACCAAAGAACAGATGAGGTGTGGGATGACATCAAGAACAGCATACATGAAGAAAGCAAAAGGTCATCAAAAAGACAGGGAAGAAAAACTCTGAAACTTGCTCTTGAAAGGGGAATAGTAAAGCAAATGGAAGAAATGATGAAAGAGTAGAACAAATGGAAACATTTTAAACATTAAGAAATGAACAAGTTGAACAGAAGATTTCAGAGGGTGGCTCAAGAAGACAAAGTAAAGTATTGTAATGAAATGTGCAAAGACCTGGAGTTAGAAAACCAAAAGGAAAGAATGTGCTGAAAAGTAAAAGCTGAAAGAACTGAAGACAAAGACAAAATTCAAGCCTTGAGTTTTAATATTCTCAGGCAAGATATTGAACAATACAGAAAGCATCAAAAGAATATGGAAGGAATACAGAGTCACTGTACCAAAAAGATTTGATTGACATTCAACCATTTTAGAAGGTCGTATATGGTCAAGAACCAGTAGTATTGAAGGAAGAATTCCAAGCTGCACTGAAAGAATTGGCGAAAAGCAAAGCTCCAGGAATTGACAGAATATCCATTGAAATGTTTCAACAAATGGATGCAGTGCTGGAGGTGCTTACTTGTTTATGTCAAGAAATTTGGAAGAGAGCTACCTGGCCAAATGACTAGAAGAGGTCTCTATATAGAGAGATCCTATTCCAAAGAAAACTGATCCAACAGAATATGAAAATCATCAAACAATATCATTAATATCACACACAAAATCGTGCTGAATATAATTTAAAAACTATTGTAGCAGTATTTTGACAGGGAACTTGCCAGAAATTCAAGTCAGATTCAGTAGAGGATGGGGAACAGGGGATGTCAAATGGATCTTGGCTGAAAGCAGAGAGTACCAGAAAGATGTTAACCTGTGCTTTATTGACTGTGCAACTGTGTGGATCACAGCAAATTATGGATGACATTGCGAAGAATGGGAACTCCAGAACACTTAATTGTGCTCATGAGGAACCTGTACATAAACCAAGAGACTATGGTGCAAACAGAAAAAGGAGATACTGCATGGTTTAAAGTCAGGAAGGGTATGTGTCAGGGTTTTATCCTTTCACCCTACTTATTTAATCTGTATGGTTAGCAAATATATATGAAGAACACATCATCAGGATTGGAGGAAGATTCATTAACAACCTGCAATACACAGATGACACAATCTTGCTTGCTGAAAATAAAGATGATTTGAAGATTTACTGATGAAAATCAAAGACTACGGTCTGTGGTTTGGATTATACTTCAATATAAAGAAAACAGAAGTCCTCACAACTGGACCAATAATCAACATCATGATAAATGGAGAAAAGATTGAAGTTAACAGGGATTCCATTTCACTTGGATCCACAGTCAATATCCCTGGAAGCAGCAGTCAAGAATTCAGCTGATGCATTGCATTCGGCAAATCTGCTGTAAAACATTTCTTTAAAGTGTTAAGGAACAAAGATGTTACTTTTAAGACTAAGGTGCACCAGATCCAATCCGTGGTCTTTTCAGTAGCCTAATACGCATGTGAAAGCTGGACAATGAATGAAATGGTAACTTAATCCAGAGTTAATTTTAAAGTGACAGATTGCTTTATAAGGATGGCTGATGAAGAGTCGATACCTTTGAATTGTGGTGCTGTCAAAGACTACTGAAAATACTATGGTCCACCAGAACGAACAAATCTGTCCTGGAAGAAGTGTAGCTGGAGCACCCCTTAGAAGCAAGAATGGCTAGACTTCGTCTCACCTACTTTGGTCATGTTGTCAGGAGGGATCCCTGGAGAAGGATATCGTGCTTGGTAAAGTGGAGGGTCAGCAAAAAAGAGGAAGAACCTCAACTAGATAGATTGACAAAGTTGCTGCAACGATGGGCTCAAGTACAGCAAGTTTTGTGAGGATGGTGCAGGACCGGGGGATGTTTTATTCTGTTGTACTTAGGGGTCGCTGTAAGTTGGCGCCGACTCAACAACAACACATCACTTGTTTCGTGTATCTGGTTGAGAAAAACCAAAATGTTTTCCTAACCCACCAGGCTTAGGATAAATATTTTGAAGTTCAAAAGTTAAAAATTCCTCAGGTTGGAATGGCAGTTTCTGTAGCCCTGTTTATCACTTGCCTTTCAAGAGCCTTTCACTTCCCTTTGCTTAAAAAACTTCAAATATGAAAATGGCAAGTTGCTTGGAAGCATGCCTAAGTAAGACCCAGGTGAGATGGAGAGTAGAGGAAATCAGCAACGGGGAGAACTTGTCCACGCAGTCAAGCTAAAAGGGGGAGTACTTAGTGATTTTATTTATCATTTTCTGGAATATTGCCATATGTTTTATTCTTTAATTTTGTTATATTTAGCAAGCTTTATTGTACAAAAGTATACATTGAGTTTGTTAGTGCTTGAAATCATAGCATGCTGTAGTATTATTTACAGACTCAGAGTATTCCTGGGAACAAATCTTTATACAAATTCGTAGAGAGGATAAACACACGAAATGAATATGCAGGATGTTGGGCACTTCTAGTTGCATGTGAGTGATTTAAACTTAAAATAGAATCTTGCAAATAAGATCACAACACTCAGTAGCCTGCACAAATTTCTACCATGATATCTTGAAGAGACACCTGATAGTAAGATAAACAAGAGCAACATTTTTCCAATTTGCCTAGATATCAAACAGCACTAATATAAAGTAATAGTACATATCTATTTTCAAGGCGTAATTACTCTGAAACTAGAATAAACTGCCAAGGTTATAAGTTGGTCCTGTGAAGCAGTCTGTGTGGAAAGCAGTGTTTTCTTTTGTTAAAGTTTTAAACCGTTGACAGACACATGTCAACGTAATATACCAGGAATTTTTCATCCAGCAATTGATAAGACGTTCAGTACAAAAGGTTGAGAACCATTGTCCTAACCACTCAGCCAGAGAATGTGGTAATTGATCTAAATTATCAGTTCTTGGAGGTTTCCTGGTTTCTAAAATAAGAGTATAATGCTGGAGCAAATAGTGACATAATCCAGAGTTAATTTTAAAGTGACAGATTCCTTTAAAAATATGAGCCATTGATGGAAATATGTATTATTATAAGATCTGAGGCCATAGGAACTTTAGAGATCAATAAAGGGGGGAGGGGATTACAAAGAAAGTACAAGAGTCCTCCCCTTACTGTAGATTTTTCTTTGGTTATTTGTTTTATTGGATTAATTTTATTTGCATCTTAAAAACATCAGGGATAAGTCTTAGGAGTCATTCAATCTCTTGTTCCCAAAGCTGGATGACTCTCAGATCTTATTTATCATCAGCCTGCTAAGCTGTTCCTTCCTCAGAGACATAGATACCATCCAAACATTTTTTGATATCCGTGTTTTTAACTGTTGTGGCTTGGTGAATTAAAACAGTTGAGTTTGATACAAGTTCAATGACATTACCTTTAGAAATGAACTCATCTTCCTGGGCTTGAGATGTTGAATTAGCAACACCTGGCCTCATCCCAAGCATACAAATGTATTTTTCACCCAAGACATCTTGGATTTCAACAAGAAACCCTCTCTCTTGAATAATGACATTGGTGGGGAAGCAAGCACACACAGACTCATCTTGGAACAGAAGCCCAGTCAGTGTAACACCCTGGATCATGTTTTCTGCAATACTATAGATGGTATGAACTGTAGCCAGTTCCCTTCTATTTCCCCACCTTTTGTCCAAGAAGCCTTGAGTTCTACACTGATCTGAGTGAAGCCTTGAGTTCTACACTGATCTGAGTGAAAGGCTTCTCTGAGGCCTTTCCCCATAACTCTGTAACCCTTCAGAGTTATGGCAACATCTCCTGGAATGTTGACTGTCTGGTTGCTAAGAATGGTCTTTATTCTCACAGGAGATGTGGCAATGAGCTTGTTTTGTTGTTTGGAATTTATTGTTTTGATTCTCCTGTACTCTTTACTGGACAGCAGATGTTCAGCAAAAACTAGGAATAGTAAGGTCAACCAAAGGTATCACTTGCTTTGTGTTCAACACACAGAGTCAAAACAGTGTATAAATAAAAAGGCCTCCAGAGAGCCTTTTCTTTGTAATGGCTCTCTCCAGGTCACATGAAACAAACACAGCCTCCTACACTGACTGAGAGCTGAGCCTCATGGGAGAAGGCTCCCGAATGTTCCACAGGCATGGGCTGGAAGCATCTGCCGGGCTTCTAACAGACTGGAACGATCCCAGAGAAGAGGGTGGTGGGGTCCTGCATTTCATCCATAGGTGAAGCTTTCACAGAATGCAAGTGCCTCTTTATGTGAACCCTTTCATTAATAGATGCAATTCAAGCATGAATCCATTAGGGTTCAGTCTCTTTTAAAGGCTCCTGTAACAAGCCTTTAAAAAAAGGAACAAAAAATAAAAAATTGGTTGTTGTCCATTTGATTCCTACTCATGGCGACCCCACGTGTTTCAGAGCAGAAATGCATTCAGTTGGGTTTTCAAAGGCTGTTTTTCAGAAGTAAATCACCAGGCCTTTCTTCCAAGATGCCTCTGGGGTATTTAAGCTGCCAACCTTTTGATTAGCAGCCAAGCCCTTACCTGTCTGGGCCACCCAGAGACTCACACAATTCTATTTATCTAGTTTTCCACAAAGTCTATAGTGTAACTTCTGGCTTTCTGTGCATGTCTTCCATTAAGCTGTGTTTCTTTTATCATGTTTTGAGTATATAGATTCTTCAGAGGACTGTTATGAAATCTATGAACAGGAACTATATTATAACACATCTGGAAAGTTCAGAAGACAGACTCAGAGTGCTTGGCTTGTTTATTTTAAGAAGCACTAATAAAGTGCCTAACGGCCCTATGGTGTTGGAAGTCCAGATAAGGGTGTTGTCACCACCCCCCACCTCTCACCTCAGCTCTACTTCAGTCTCCTTATTATGAAATTCCTTATAAAAGCAAATTAGATTAGATTGAAGTCACAAGATGTGAAGGGTTAGCCCTACACTGTACTCTAAATACCACCAGTCTACTCCATGTTC
This sequence comes from Orycteropus afer afer, assembly GCF_000298275.1. NCBI lineage: Eukaryota > Metazoa > Chordata > Mammalia > Tubulidentata > Orycteropodidae > Orycteropus > Orycteropus afer. The sequence continues at coordinate 204,451 of NW_006922632.1, forward strand.
TGGTAGGGAATATACATGAAATTCAAATCAGTTGAATATCTGTGTGGACCTAGTACTTCTGTGTGTGTACATCCTACATTCAATCCACTTATGAAAAACTACAGGAACACATAAATCTGATGCAGTCAAATAAAATTATTTTATTTCCTAAAAACTTAGACCAACATGGGACATACAATAGGTAATTTGTAAATATTAAATTAATTGGTAAATATTAAATTGAATTGAATTAATTATCCAATATATAAATAAAACTACTCTTGAGGCATAAAGATTAACAGCTAGTTTTCTAATTTTATTCACTCAACAAATATTTATTTAGAACTGTTTACAAAATGTTACACTAGGCTATGATCTAGCAATCAAGGTCAGTTTCTTCTACTTTCAGGGAGACTAATTTACTGCCAGATAGACAAACGGATGAATAAAATTGCCAAACTTTTTTTTTTTTCTTTAAAGTGATCTTAGCGTGCTGTTTTATTTATGGCTTTAACTTTAATATTTTCAAAATTTTAATCATATCTATATATTTATTTATTTATTTTTATTGTGATTTGGATGAAAGTTTACAGAGCAAATTCACTTTCCATACAGCAGCTCACATACACTTTGTCTCACGATATTGACTACAATTTACCACAATGCAACAGCTCCCCTCCCACTTCCTCCCAATAGTAACCTCTTCCCTGTGCCTTCCCTCCATGCACTCCTGTCTCCTGAACTGTATCCCTGTGCATAAACAGCCCTTCTTTCTCCCATGGTTATTCTCTCCAAGGAGTGTATCTACCTAATGTAAATGTTCTGCTCATATCCCTGCCTTTTGTTTGGCTGGAAGGCACAGGAGTGGGTTCAATTCCAGACCTGAAGGGCAGCTAGGGGCCATTGTCTCAGGGATTCCATTGCACTCTATCAGACCAGCAAACTCAGTCTCCTTTTTTTTTTTTTCTTTTTTCTTTTTTTATGATTTTGAGTTTTGTTCCACATTGTTCTCCTACTCTATGTAGGATCTCCTACATAGATCCCCCTCTGAGTGGTTGACAGTGGTAGCTGGGCACCATCTAGTTCTTCTGGTTTCATAGTTGTATAGGCTAAGAATTGGATGATGTATTAGTCACTTGGACTAATTGTTTCCGTGAATCTTTGGTTTTTTCATTCTTCTTTGCTCTGGATGAGTAGAGAACCATCATTGCATCTAGATTGCTGCTTGCAAGCTTTTAAGATCCCAGTGACTACTTGCCAAAGTAGGATGTGGAACAATGTTTTGTGTAGTATGCCATACCAATTGAGCTTGATGTCTCCTGCAACTATGGTCCTGAAAAATTGCCACACTTTTTATTTTTATTATTTATTATAATATATTTTTTATTTTTGCAGTGTTCCCTCCCCTCCCCTCCACCCCAGGTAACCAACAAAGAAAATTTCCTTCCACATATAAACCTCTCCTTGACTTTTTACAATAATGAACTAACACTATATTTGTTCTTTTGTGATTGACTTATTTCACTCAGCATAATGTCCTCCAAGTTCATCCATGTTATGAGGTGTTTTGCAGATTCTACATTATTCTTTAGGGTTGCCTAGTATTCCATAGTGTGTTTGTACCATAATTTGCTCATTCATTCTTCTGTTGATGGGCACTTAGGTTGTTTCCATGTTTTTGCTATCGTAAATAGTGCTGTGATGAACATGGGTGGTCATATATGTATGTTCTTGTCCTGGCTATCACGTCTTTAGGATATATACCTAGTAATGGGATTGCTGGATCAAATGGTATTTTTAATTCCAACTTTTTAAGGAATTGCCATACTGCTTTCCACAGTGGTTGTATCATTTTATAGTCCCACCAGCAGTGTATGAGAGTCTCAAACTCTCCACATCCTCACCAGCATTTGTTATTTTATCTTATTGAACTTTGCTATTAGTGCTGTGACAAGATGGTATCTCATTGTTGTTTTGATTTTCATCTCTCTAATGGCTAACGATCATGAACATTTCTTCATGTGTTTGTTGGCTTCTTGAATATCCTCTTTGCTGAGGTGTCTATTCATGTCTCCTGCCCATTATTAATTGGATTATTTGTGTTTCTGTTGTTGAGGCATTGGAGTTTTCTATAAATTTTAGAGATAAGTCCCTTGTCAGATATGTCATTGCTGAATATTTTTTCCCAATCTGTAAGTTCTCTTTTGACTCTTTTGGAGAAGTCTTTGGAAGCACATAAAAATTTAATTTTTGGAAGATCTTATTCTTCTAGTTTATCATCTGCTATTTGTACATTTTGGGTTATGCTTGATACCTTATTTATGCCATAAATTAGGGCCCCTAAATTTGCCCCTATTTTTTCCTTGAAGAACTTTATAGTTTTACGTTTCATGTTTAACTTTTTGATCCATCTGGAGTTAGTTTCTGTGTATGGTGTGAGGCACAAATCTTGTTTCATTTCTCCACAAATGGATATCTAGTTTTGCCAGAGCCATTTGTTAAAGAGACCATCTCTTCCCCATTGAATGGATTTCAGCCATTTGTCAAAAATCAACTGATCACAGGTCACTGGATCTATTTCTGGGTTCTCAACTCTATTCTACTGGTCTATGTGTCTATCATTGTACCAATACCAGGCTGTTTTGACTACTGTGGCTGTATAGCAGCTTTTGAGATCTGGGAGTGTGAGACCTCTGTGGTAGTTAAATTTGTATGTCAACTTGGCTGGGCCTGGTTGAGTGGCTGGACAGCTGATGGTAGTTATTCCCCATGATGAGAGTGGCAATCAACTCCATGGTGGGATCTACCATAAGCAGCTGAGTAGCTGCTTTAGGGATGTGGTCTGCTTCCTGTATATATGAAACAGCTTTGGAAATGGTCTCTAGCTTATGACATGCTTGGACCCTGCCTGTAGCTGTGTCATTGTTCAGCAGCCTGCTATGCTCTGCCAACCTTGGGACTTACAATGGACTTGAATTAATGGCCTGCCATGTGGTTTGGTAACGTTGGGACTGTGCCTTTTTACTTGTCAACCTTGCGGCTTGCAGCCTCAGCAGCCAGCAGCTGTCTGAGTGAAGAAAAGCCTTTAGGTCCAGAAGGATGAGAGCAGGAGGTGAAGCTGAAGCCCAAGGCTGAGGGGCTTTCTCCCAGCCTCTAGAGACTGGCACTTTGAACTCAGACTTCTAGCCTCTCGAAAGGTAAGAGAATAAACTCCTGTTTTTTCAAGCATACCTATAGGAGCTCTGGTATCATAGCACCTAAGGCACTTGACTGCTAACCAGAAGTCTGGTGGTTCAAACCCACCGGCCACTCCTCGGAAGGAAGATGGGGCAATCTACTTCCATAGTGATACTGCCTCGGAAACCCAAGGAGGGGTCGCTATGAGTTGAGTCCGACTTGACGGCACATAACAACAACAACAACATGTGTGGTATATTCTTGTCAGAGTGGTACTAAGTAACCAGAACAACCTCCTACTTAGTTCTTCTTCTTCAATAGAGCTTTGCTTATCTGAGGTCTCTCTTCTTTACATATAAAATTAGTGATTGGTTTTTCCATAACCTTAAAGAATGTTGAAGAATGTTGATTGGGATTGCAATGAATGTATAGATTGCTTTGGGTAGTATTGACCTTTTCACAATGTTCAATCTTCCTATCCACAAGCATAGTATATTCTTCCATTTATGTCGATCTCTTATGATTTCTCAAAGTAGTCTTTTTTAGTTTTCTTTGTACAGGTCTCTTGTGTCCCTAGTGAGATTTATTCCCAAATATTTAATCTTTTTGGTAACCTTTGTAAATCGTATTGATTTCCTTTTCAGCAATCTCTTTGCTGTTGTAGAGGAATCCAACTGATTTTTGGATGTTGATCTTGTATTCTGCCACTATGCTAACTCTCTCAATTAGTTCCAGTACTTTTTGTGCTGAGTTTCTTGGGTTTTCTACGTATAGGATCATATCATCAGCAAATAGGGATAGTTTTACTTCTTCCGTACCAATTTGGATGTCTTTGATTTCCCTTTCTTACTTTATTGCCCTGGCTAGGACTTCCAATACAATGTTAAATAGAAGTGGTGATAAAAGGCATCCTTGTCTGGTTCCTGTTCACAAGGGGAATAGTTTCAGTCTTTCTGCATTGAGAATAATGTTGGCTGTTGGTTTTGCATATATGCCCTTCATTATGTTGGAGAATGTACCTTCTATTCCTATTTTTCTGAGAGTTTTTATCAGGAATGAGTGTTGGAGTTTATCAAATGCCCTTCCTACATTAATTGATATTATCATGTGGTTCTTTTCCTTTGTTTTACTTATGTGGTGGATGAAAACACAAAAACAAACACACTGCTGTCGAGTCAGATCTGACTCACAGCGACCCCTCCTTGGGTTTCTGAGGCAGTATCACTGTGGAAGTAGATTGCCCAACACTCCTTCCAAGGAGTGGCTGGTAGAGTTTGAACTGCCAGCCTTCCGGTTAGCAGTCAAATGCCTTAGGCACGCCACCAGAGCTCCCATGATGGATGATGTCGATTGTTTTTCTGATGTTGAACCATCCTTGCATACCTGATATGAACCCCACTTGGTCATAATGTATTATTTTTTTGATATGTTGTTGGTGTCTATTGGGTAGTATTTTGTTGAAGATTTTTGCATCTGTATTCATGAGCTATATTGGTTTGTAGTTTTCCTTTTGAGTGATGTCTTTGCCTGGTTTTGGTATCAAGGTTATGCTTTCTTCATAAAATGAATTTGGGAGAATTCCATACTTTTCTATGTTTTGGAATAGTTTGAGTAGGATTGGTGTCACTTCTTCTCTGAACGTTTGGTAGAATTCTCTAGTGAAACCCTCTGGGCCAGGGCTTTTTTTGTTGGTAGTTTTGTTGTTGTTGTTGTTTTGTGCCGTTGAGTTAGACCCGACTCATAGCGACCCCTTTTTGGGTTGCTGAGGCAGTATCACTGTGGAAGTAGATTGCCCAACCTTCCTTCCGAGGACTGGTTGGTGGGTTTGAACGGCCAGCATTCTGCTTAGCAGTCAAGTGCCTTACGCACTATGCTACCAGAGCTCCTGGTAATTTTTTTATGACCTGTTTAATTTCTTCTTTTGTTATGGGTCTGTTCAAATTTTCCACCTCAGTCTGTGTTAGTTTAGGTAAGTAGTATGTTTCTAGAAATCTGTCTATTTCTTCTAGATTTTCAAATTTTTTGTAGTTCTTCATAGTATCCTGATATTATCCTTTTAATTTCTGTTGGTTCTGTTGAGATGTCATCCAATTCATTTCTTATTTGTATTATTTTTATTCTCTCCCTCTTTTCCTTTGTTAAATTTGCCAGTCACATGTCAATTTTATTAATCTATTCCAAAAAAAAACTTCTAGTCTTGTTGACATTTTTCTATTGTCTTTCTATTTTCTGTTTCACTTATTTCTGCTTGAATCTATTATTTCTTTTCTTCTGGTGACTGTAGGCTTTTTTTGCTGCTCTTTTTCTAATTGTTGGAGATGTTGGGTTAAGGTGTTGATTTTGGCTCTTCGTTTTTATTTATTTATTGCTATAAATTAGCCTCTGATCACTGCTTTTGCTATGTCTCAAAGATTTTGGTATGTTGTGTTTTCATTCTTGTTTGATTCAAGGAACTTTTTAATTTCATTTTTTATATCTTCTATTACCCAGTCATTTTCAAGGAGGGTGTTATTCAGTTTCCATGTTTGCTCTTTTTCTGTTGATCTTCCTATTGTTGGTTTCTAATTTGATAGCATTGTGATCTGAGAAGATGCATGGCAATATTTCAGTGTTTTAAAATTTATTAAGGCTTGCTTTGTGGCCTAGCATATGGTTTATCATTGAGAATTTTCCATATGTGCTGGAAAAGAATGTATGTTATGCTGTTGTTGGGTGAAGTGCTCTGTAGATGTCTGTAAGGTCAACTTGGTGGATTGTATTATTTAGTTCTTCTGTATTTTTGTTGAGTTTCTTTCTAACTGCTCTGTCTTTGAGTTGGGAGCTCTGGTGTCACAGTGTCTAAGGCATTTGACTGCCTACCGGAAGGCTGGAAGTTCAAACCCACCACCCTGCTCCTCAGGAGGAAAGTTGGACAATCTACTTCTGTAGTGATACTGCCTCAGAAACACAAAGAGGGGTTGTTATGAGTCAGATCCGACTCCACGGCAGTTCATTGCATTAACTTTGATTTACATTGGTGTATTAAAGTCTCCTACTATGACTATGGAGTCATCTATTTGTCTTTTCAATTCTGTTAGTCTGATTTATGTATTTTGGGGCTCTTTCAGTGGGTTCATAGGTATTTAGTATTGTTATATCCTCTTGTTCAATCAATCCTTTAATCATTATATAATGTCTTTCCTTATTTCTTATGGTGTCTTGTCTCTTATTGTCTTAAAATCAATTTTATCAGAAATTAATATTTCCACTCTTGCTCTTTTATGGTTGCCATTTGCTTGATATTTGTTTTTCTAATCTTTGATTTTTAGTCTATTTTTGTCTTTGTCTCTAAGGTATGACTCTTGTAGACAGCATATTGATAGGTTATGTTTTCTTATCCAGTCTGCAACTCTCCATCTCTTGAGTAGTGCATTTAACCCATTGACATTCAATGTAATTATCAAAAAGTCTGAATTTGTTGTCATTTTGTTATGTGTTTTTTCATGACGTTCCTGATTTCTTTGTTACATATAATTTTTTGTGCTGAGTTCATTTTGTTTATGAATCATGTATCATTTCTTTCATTGCTATTGTGTTAGTGTTTGCTAAATATTTGTGCTTGTGCTCTTCTTTATTTTGACATGAAGGTTTATCATTTTTCTTTGAGGTTACCCTGTGATTCATAATTTCCTTCCCAAGTTTAGAACAGTGTGTTCTATCTTGCAATTGTCTGGACTTCCACACCATTTAGAAGTTGTGTAACTACACTGTTTTTTCCCTCTTTTTGATTTGTAGTTGTCTTCATTTGTCAGTTGACGTCTCTGTTTCCCTGTTTCCAATTTTGTAGGCTTAATTACTTTGGATACTTCCATAACTGGGTTGGTTTCTGGATTATGTCATCATGTGTGTTAATGGTCGGTTGTTGTTTTCTATTATTGGTTCTCTGTTCAAAGGTCTCCCTTTAGTATCTCTTGTAAGATTGGTCGTGTTTTAACAAATTGCCTTAATTTCTGCTTATCTGGAAATGTCCTAATTTCACCATCATAGTTGAGGGACAGTTTTGCTGGGTATATAATTATTGGTTGGAAATTTTTCTCTTTCAGGGTTTTAGATATACCATTGCATTGTCTCCTCACTTGCACAGTTTCCTGCCAAGAAATCCAAGCTTAGTCTTATTGGTTGCACCTTATAGGTAACTTTCTTTTTTCCCATGCTGCTTTTGGGATTCTTTCTTTGTCTTTGGTTTTGGTCATTTTGATGATGATGTGTCTTGGTGATTTTCTATCCTGTTTGGTGTTTGTAGGACTTCTTGAATGGATATATTCTCATCTTTCATCATATCAGGGAAATTCTCTTCCAACAAATCTTCCACTATTTTCTCTGTGGTTTTGTTTTTCTCTTCCTGTTCTGGAATTCTGATTACATGTAGGTTATTCCTTTTGGTGGTATCCCACATGAACCTTAGGGTTTCTTCATTTAGTTTTTATCTTTTTTCTGATTGACCCCTTTTCCAAAGAAGTATTGAGGTATTTGTCTTCAATTTCATTAATTATGTCTTCCATTGATACAATTCTACAAAGTCTACAAATCTTCTAGATATCTACCTGTAGATTTTTTATCACTTCTAACTTTTCATTTATTTTGTCATTTTGTTCTTGCATTGTCTTCCAAAATTGTTCTAGGGTTTGCTCTGTGTTTTCCTCAATTTTGTCAGTGTTTTCCTTGATCTGTCTCTCAATCCATTGAAGGTACTTAAATGTAATTCTTTATTTTTTTAAATGAATTTTATTGAAATATAATTTATGTACAGTGAAATAAATACACAAAACTAAAGTGACATGGGTCAGTGCGTTTTTTTTTTTTTTTTTGCAGTGGTCCCTCCTTTTCCCTCCCGCCCTTCATAACCAACAAAGAAAGTTCCCTTCCATATATAAACCTTTTCTTGACTTTTTACAATAATGAACTAATACTGTATTTGTCCATCTGTGATTGACTTCTTTCACTCAGCATAATGTCCTCCAAGTTCATCCATGTTATGCAGTGCACAGATTCTACATTATTCTTTAGGTTTGCATAGTATTCCATTGTGTGTATGTACCACAGTTTGGTTATCCATTCTTCTGTTGATGTGCATGTAGGTTGTTTCCATCTTTCTGCTATTGTAAATAGTGCTGTGATGAACATGGGTGTGCCTGTATCTGTTCTTGTCCTTACTCTAACTTCTTTAAAAATATATACCTAGTAATGGGATTGTTGGGTCAAATGGTATTTCTAATTCCAGCTTTTTAAGGAATCACTGTACTGTTTTCCACAGTGGTTGTATCATTTACATTCCCACCAGCAGTGTAAGAGTCTCAATCTTTCCACATCCTCAACAGCATTTGTTATTTTATGTCTTGTTGAACTTTGTTATTAGTGCTGGGGTGAGATGGTATCTCGTTGTTGTTTTAATTGACATCTCTCTGATGGCTAATGATCATGAGCATTTCCTCAGGTATTTGCTGGCCACCTGAACAAGTAGAGTTCTTTCGAATTCCTTGTCAGGAAGTTCCAGCGATTCTTATTCCTCAGGGATGTGTTCTGGATCTGTATCCTGGTACCTTGTTTCTATTTCTTTATCTTGCTTCTTTGTGTGGACTGTGATGGTCTGTTGTCTCTGAGACATTGTCACATTTTCGTGTTTATATTTAATTGGTGATTGTATGTTGGATTGACTTGCCCAAGAGTTTCATTTTCTTTGTTTTGTTTGGATGTTATCTGAATAAAGAGGGTACTGTGCTCCTCTATTCACTAGTTGGGATCACTTATGTACTCACCACCTGTCTCCTTTCCAGTAATCAGCCTCTCGTATGTCCATTCTGTCTTTGGCAAGCAGAGCCTAATCTTAAGTCCCTGGAATCTGAGTAAGAATGCTGTCACTTTAAATATCCAAAATGGCTGCTGCTTATAAACATTCAAAATGGCTATGCCCTCCACACAGCCAAAAGTCCACAGCTCAGTTTGTCTCCTTCTTTGCTGTCCTCGCCCCCTTATTTTTTTCAGTCATCAGCCACCAGCACAGTCATCAATGCAGCCCTTGGCAAGCCAGGCTGATTTTTAGGTTAATTGTCAGGTCCTAACACCACTTGGGAGCGCTGGTGGCCAAATGCCTAAGACATTTGACTGCTAACCAGAAGGCTGATGGTTCAAACCCACCAGACTCTCCTCAGAAGAAAGACTGGCAATCTACTTCTGTAGAGATACCACCTGGGGAACCGAAGGAAGAGTCACTTTAAGTCTGAAACAACTCAACAGCAGTGAGTTTGGGACTTTTTTTTGAACACCACTTGGAAATATTCAGGCTGTCTGTGCAGTCAGAATAGCTGACAGTCTGCAGCTACATTTGTCTCCTTACTCATTAAGATTTTTGTACTAGTTGGTACTCAATCCACTTCTGTATCCTTCCTTTCAAAACTTAGAGCTCCAGGATTATCTTCTGTATCTGTGTCAATTGGTTTCTTTTCCTTTGTTGAAGAGGGTCTGTGTAGCTTGTCTGTCAATTCTGCCATCTTACTGAAAGTCTAAAATTGCCAAACTTAAAGTAATATTATGTGTCCTTTTTCTGATTTGGCTCACTATTTATTATCTTGATGCCTCAGGTTCCACATCTATAAAATGAATATATATGTTGAAGAGTGAGAACTCACTGGTTTAGATAGTCTTAATGTCCTGCTCCCAGGTTTTCTTCCTTTAACAAGTATTCCAGATATCAAGAGCCTCCCTCAGTGAGAACAAAGGGCCTACCAAGTCTCTCAGTTTTAAAATCAAGTGAGACAATATAGACAAAAGAAATTGTTTTCTAAACTGTAAATTTCCACACAAATGTAAATCATGGTCATCCACCAGTCCTCATTTACCCATAATCACTGAGTGCCTGTTATGTGTGGGACACTGAGAAGACATTGGAGTCTGGGGTAAGAAGGTCATTTAGAAGAGTGAGAGGGGATAAGGTAGAAAAGAGGATAGGCACCAGACTGCAGAGTGCTATCAAGTCTGACCAAGGAAGTTCATGCTTGACCCAGTAAGAAAATGGGAGTCATTAAATGTTTAGTGAGCAGTAATACGGGCAAGCCACTGCTGTGGGTTTGTTAGTTGCCAGCAGTTTGTGGGCTATAGATGTATAGAAAAATATAGGCTATAGATTTAATTCCCAGTGAGAGAAAATTAAAACAAGTCCATGAGAGCCAAAACATGACATTGATTATACCCCACCGGAATTTAGACATCATCTGAAGAATAGATTTCATGCACTAAACACCAATGACTGAAAACCAGAGGAGTTGTGGGATGACATCAAGAATATTACACATGAAGAAAGCAAATGGTCAATAAAAAGAAAGGAAAGGAAGAAAAGACAAAAACGAATGCTAGAAGAGACTGAAACTTGCTCCTGACAGGAGAGTATCTAAAATGAATGGAAGAAATGACGAGATAAAAGAGCTGAACAGAAGATTTCAAAGGGTAGCTTGAGAAGACAAAGTAAAGTATTATAATGAAATTTGCAAAGACCTGGAGTTAGAAAACTGAAAGGGAAAAACACACTTGGCATGTCTCAAGCTGAAAGAAATGAAGAAAAAAAAAAATCAAGTCTCGAGTTGCAATATTGAAGGATTCTATTATGGGCAAAATTTTGAATGATGCAGGAAGCATCAAAAGGAGATGGAAGGAATACACAGAGTCACTGTACCAAAAAGAATTAATCGATGTTCAACTATTTCAGGAGGTAGCATATGATCAATAACCAATGGTATTGAAAGAAGTCCAAGCTGCACTGAAGGAACTGGTGAAAAACAAGGCTCCAGGAATTGACTGAATACCTATTGAGATGTTTCAACAAACAGATGTGGTGCTGGAGTCACTTACTGATCTATGCCAAGAAATTTGGAAGACAGCTCCCTGCCCACCTGACTGGAAGACATCCATATTTGTACCCATTCCAAAGAAAGGTGATCCAACACAATGTACAAATTATCAAACAATATCATTAATATCACATGCAAGTAAAATCTTGCTGAAGATAATTCAAAAATGGTTGCACTGGTATACTGAGAGGGCACTTCCAGAAATTCAAGCTGGATTCAGAAGAGGACATGGAACAAGGGATATCATTGGTGATGTTGATGGATCTTAGCTGAAAGCAAAGGATACCAAAATATATATTTACCTATGTTTTATTGACTATAAAAAAGCATTTGATTGTGTGGATCATAACAAATTATGGATAATGTTGCAAAGAATGAGAATTCTAGAACACTTAATTGTACTCATGAGGAACCTGTACATAGAGCAGGAGGCTGTTGTTTGAACAGAACAAGGGGAGACTGTGTGGTTTTAAATCAGGAAGAGTTTGCATCAGGGTTGTATCCTTTCACCATAGTTATTCAATCTGTATGCTGAGAAAATAATATGAGAACCCAGACTATTTGGAAGACAGTTACCTGGCCACAGTTGGAGCTAGAGGAGATCCATATTTGTACGCATTCCAAAGAAAGGTGATCCAACAGATCACAGAGAAGTAAAATCTTGCTGAAGATAATTCAAAAATGAAGAAGACCATGACATCAGGATTGGAAGAAGACTCATTAACAACCTGCAATATGCCGATGACACAACTTTGCTTGCTAAAAATGAAGATGACTTGAAGCACTTACTGATAAAAGACTAGAGTCTTCTGTGTGGATTACACTTCAATATAAACAAAACAAAATCCTCACAACTAGACCAATAAGCAACATCACAATAAATGGAGAGAAGACTGAAATTGTTAAAGATATCATAATACTTGGTTCCACGATCAACACCAATGGAAACAGCAGTCAAGAATTCAAATGACATATTGTACTGCGAAAATCTGCTGCAAAAGATGTCTTTAAAGTGCTGATGAGCAAAGATGTCTCTTTGAAGAACTAAGGTGTGCCTAACCCAAGCCATGGTATTTTCAATCACCTCATGTGCATGTGAAAGCTGAACAATGAATAAGGAAGGCTGAAGAAGAGTTGATGTTTTTGAGTTGTTGTATTGGTGAAGAATACTGAAAGTACCATGGACTGCCAGAAGAACTAATAAATCTGTCCTGGAAGAAGTGCAGCCAAATGCTCCTTTGAAGTGAAAATGGCCAGACTTCCTCTCACCTACTTTGGACATGTCAGAAGGGCCTGTTCCCTGGAGAAGAATATCATGCTTGGTAAAGTAGAGGGTCAGTGAAAAAGGGGAAGGCCTTTCACAAGATGGACTGACACAGTGGGTGCAACGATGGGCTCAAGTATAGCAAGGATTGAGAGGATGGCACATGACTGGGTAGTGTTTCATTCTATCGTACATAGGGTCTCTGTGAGTCAAAGTCAAGCACCTAACAACAACAACAATGAGAAGTAATTAGAACCTAAATAAGAGAAGTGACAGCAAGAATGAGAGGAGGATGGATGTGAGCATTACTACAAAAGAATTGGATTATTAACTTGTCACTAAAAATACAATAGTTGTGTCCATGGGGTCTTGGAGTCAGCCTGCCTGAGTTCAAGTCCTTGCTCCACCCCTTCCTAGTGCTGTGACTTTTCCTCTGTAAAATGAGGATACTATTTCATATACCATAAGGTTTCAATATATATCAAGAACTTAGAGTAGTACCTAGAAACATAAAGCACTCAATAAAGATTAGCATTTATCATCATCAAAGTCTTAAGAGGCTGACCCATAGTCTTCCTTTACCCCCAACGCCTCTCATAAATCCAGGAAACTTCAGTGTGCATGTAGATTATCCCATATAATGCCCTTGACCAGTTATTCCTGTCCCTTTTCCACTTTAATGACCTTTTTACCTCTATTGAGCTTCATCTCCACACCTATTTTTAGGACCACACCTTAGATCTTGTCATCACCTAGAACTATTTTCATATCAGAAATCTCAAACTGCAACACTCTATTCTTTTCACATTCTAGCTCTCTCAAATGCTCCTTTCTACCACACCAGTTCTTCATACTCAAATATCTCTAGCCTCTTTTACCCTCCATTTCTTGTCATTTGATGGGCTCCTTCCTGGACTTCTCTTTCTGTTCTCCATCTGGATGCCACTGTTGATCACAGCAAATTTTTCTCTCACCAGTTCCCCTTTTTATTAACACTCTCATAGTTTTTGGGAATGTATCCAGCAGCCCTATATGGAGCCTATAACTCTCTTTCTGTAGGTCTAACCAATCTGACTAGTGCTGCTGGAGAAAATTCACACAACTTTAAGAATTAATACCATGACAGACTCCCAAACCTCAGTGAAGTTGGTCACTGCTTTCCCTGGCAACTCCCTCTTCCATGTTCTCAAAGACAGTTCTCAACTTTCACCATTCTCCGCAAGACTTCTTCAGAAACCCTACACCCCTTTTTTCAGTTGATTGCTTTCACTGAGAAAATGGAAGTCTCGGTGGCTTTCTGTCTCAATTCTTTGCTCTCTTGGCTATCAATTTGTCTTGAGCCATGCCCATTCTTACCTAATCCAGTCTCAGAGAATGAGACTCTTGTTTAAGATCAAAATCTCCTCAAAAAAAAATCAAACTCACTGCCATGGAGTTGGATCCGACTCATAGTGACCCCTCTTTGGGTTTCCAAGGTGGTATCACTATAGAAATAGATTGCCCAACCTTCCTTTCGAGGAGTGGCTGGTGGGTTTGAATCACTGCTTCTGGTTATCAGTCAAATGCCTTGGCACGATGCCACCAGAGCTCCTCCAATATCCTTAATGTCTTCCCATCACCTCCTAAAAAATAATCTGCTTCCATTGATCAGCCCATCCTAGTTCCTGTATTTTTTAAACCTTTCTGTATTTAGTGGATCCTTCTCCTTAGCCTATAAAGAGAATTCTTTCAAACTTAAATAAATATAGTACTTAACTCCAAGTCCCCTCTAGTTATTGCCAAATCTCTTCTTTCTCATCAAAACTCTTTGAAAGGGTAATCTATATTCACTGATTCTAAGTTTTTAGCTCTTCAACTATTATAGTTTGATTTCTGCTTCCCCAACTCTTCAGTTCTAGCTAAGATCTCTCTCCAATGAAGTTCTAATTGTCAAATCTGATAAACCATTTTTCAGCTTATCTTATAGGACCTCTGCTCCATTGCAATCTCTCCCTCTTTCACACTCACTTGTTCACTCCTGGAAACATTCCACTCCTTTAGAATCCATTATGATGCCTTCTCCAATTTCTTTCCTTTTCACACTGCCCGTTATTTTTCCTGTCTTCTTCATAGGCTTTCTTGCTTGAACCAATCCTTAAATGTGGTTGTTTCTAAGGTTCCGTTCTTGATGTACAACCTCTTTGATTCTCCATACTTTTTCAGAGCACTTACAGTGATTTTATTCTTTCTTATGGTTTTAACCACTTCATACATGCCAATAGAGACGTTGATGGTTCAGTGATAGAATTCTCACCTTCTATGTGGGAGACCTGGGTGTGATTCCCAGCCAATGCACTTAATGTGCAGCCACCATCCGTCAGTGGAGGTTTGTGTGTTGCTGTATGTTGGACCGGTTTCAGCAGAGCTTCCAGACTAAGATGGTTTAGGAAGGAAGGCCTGGTGATCTAATTCCATAAAACCAGTCAGTGAAAACCCTATGGATCCCAAAGTTTCAGTCTCCAGTTAATCATGGAGATGGTTCAGGACCAGGAAGCTTTTGCTCCATTGTAGATGGGATATCGTGAGTCGGAGCAACTCGAAGGCAGCTAGCAACAATATGCCAATAACTCTACCCTCTACCTTCGGATCCTTCTCCAGCTCCAGAGTTATACATCCGCCTGCCTCTTGATCTCTACCCCACATCTCATTAATATTTCAAACTCAATGTGTTCAAAGTGCAGTTTCACCATTTTTCCTCCAAGCCAGCCTACTTTTTCCTCTCTTGGTCGGTAGCCTTCCATTTTATTCAAGCACAGAAACTAGAAACCTGGCATTTATCTTAGATTCCTCTCCTCTCCTTCCTTATCCCTCATGTCCAAACAATCATTTACACTTGCTGATTTTATCTTTTAAATATTTCTGTGCTCTGTCCCCTTCTCATTACTCTAGTCAAACTCTTGTTTTCTCATGTCTTTTTTGTATCAGAGCAATAATCTCTTAACTGGTTTCCTTAACTTCAATCTTGGACCCCACAAGTCTATTTCTTTCTTTCTTTCTTTCTTATCACATCAAGTTCAAGTTCTTTAATATGGCAGAGAAATTTCTCCATAATCTGGCCCCTGACAAATTCCTTAATCTCTGTTGGTCTTCACAGCCTCACACTTTGCACCCTAGAAACACTGACCTGCTTTTATTACCTGACTTTGCTCTGCTGATTCAGACTTCTGTTCCATTGCTATGTTCTGCAATGCACTGTCTGGAAAGCCTTGAACACTCACCCCTCCTGTGTGCATCCACCTTCACCTAGGCAGGGCGTCAGTTCCCCAGGAAACTGTCCCTGATTGATTTCCAGCCCTGTTTGATCTGAGAAGGTACCATTTACCTGTCCTTCCTTACATATCTCAACCATTGCGCTCACATTATCTAAGGGTTTTCTGTTTGCATATCTGCTTTCTGCTCTAGACTCTACTCCTCTGAGAAAGACTGTGTCTGAATTATCTTTTAATTGCCAACATCTAATCTGTTAGATGACAGAGTAGGTGCTCAAATAATATTAGTTGAAGGGAAAAAAAGGAAGGAAGAAAAGAAGTTAGAAGAAAGGAAGAAACAAAGAGAGGAAGAATCATTCTTGTATTGGAAAAATATAACTTTCAAACATGACAGTAAGGTGATGAGGAAATAAAAACGATAATCACTTTGATTCTGTCTTGGTTAAAATAAGAAGAAATTATATGTTGGAATCAACTGATATCCTGGGGACAAAATTTTCTTATATCAAGTACTAGTCATTAATAGAGAAGTAGACTGAAAGTTGGTTTTTGTTTTTTTTTCTAGTAATCATAGTTGTTGTTGTTATGTGCCGTCGAGACGGCCCCGACTGATAGCGACCCCTCCTTGGGTTTCCGAGGCAGTATCACTACAGAAGTAGGATTGCCCAACCTTCCTTCCAAGGAGTGGCTGGTGGGTTTGAACCGCCAGCCTTCTGGTTAGCAGTCAAGTGCTTTAGCCACTATGCTACCAGAGCACAAAAAAATCAGGGAAGAGGAGAAAATGTCTCTTTCATATTTTAATTATAAATTGACTTCAATCTTGGACCCGAAAATTCTATTCTTGACTCTTCCTATATTTCCTAAGAAGAAATAAGAAGCTTCCTGAGATATCCACAGCGTCTTCATAGGAGAAGTTTCTTGAATGTAAATTTTAATCTCAAAGTACATAAAGCAGTGAATTGTTTGTTTCATCTATGGAATACATGTATTTTAGGAACTGGAATTTTCTCAATTAAATTATATATTAACTGCTAGTCTGGTTCATCATTATATAAATTGTACAGAATTATTTGTTCATTAGAGAAAATTATCCAGGTTCCTGGGTCTCTATGGCCAATTATGTAGTACATAATAAAACTAAGTCCTCTAGTGGACTCTAACCCAAACATTATGAGGAATCTAGTTTCTTTGAACATATATTGTCCCTTCTTTCAACCACACACTATTATCATAGATTCAGGTTTCCAAGAAGCACTGCTGAAGGCCCAGCTTTTTTTTTTTTTTTTTTTAATTAACATTTTTCATTGAGGTGAAATTCATAGAACATAAATTACTCATTTTAAAATAAACAATTCAGTGGTATTTAGTATATTCACAGTATTGTGGAACCACCACTTACATCTCATTCCGAACATTTTCTTCACCCTAAAAGGAAATCAAAACCCATTAAGCAGTTAACTCCCTGCCTACCAGCCCCAGCAACCACCAATCTGTGTTCTGTGTGTCTGTAGATTTGCCTATTTTGGACTTTTCATATGGATGGAATCATACAATATGTAACTATTATAGATTGAATTGTGTCCCAAAAACTATGGCTGTAAATCTTCATCTCTATGTCTGTGGTTATAATCTCATTTGAGAACGGATTGTCTTTGTTGTGTTAATGAGACAAGATTAGTGTAGGGTGGGTTTTAAGCCAATCTCTTTTGAGATATAAAAGATTACACAAACAAGCTAATCAAGCAAGCAGAGATGGAGGAAGGGAGATGCCAAGCCACTTGAAGGTTGTCCAGAAGCAGAAGCTCAGAAGGGACAAGGACCTTCCTCAAGCCAGCAGAGAGAGAAAGCCTCCCCCAGAGTCAGCCCCCAGAATTCAGACCTCCTGCCTTCTAAACTGTGAGAAAACAAATTTCTGTTTGTCAAAGCCACCCATTTATGGTATTTCTGCAACAGCTGTACCAGATAACAGACTTTTTGTGTCAAACTTCTTTATATTAACATTTGTTAACAATTTTATCTAATACTAAACCATTAATTAAATGTGAACCTCAAATATTTTTTGAAAAAGAAAAGAAAAAAAGTATTTGCATACCCCCGTTCTTACCTCACTCCACCTTGCCCCGCTAACACCAGTGTTCCTTTCTCTAACCCCTGAGGTGACCACTGTCTTGCCTATGTACTCTACTTTTCCATGTGTATGCATGTATGTGTGTGCACATATGTGCATGTGTGTGCATGTCCGTGTGGGTACAATCTCTTTCCTTATAAAACAGAACCAAGCTATAGAAGTATGTGAACAGAAAAAGCGTGGAGTTTAGGTTTGAGTCCTGCCTCTACCAGTTCTGGTCTGTGTCCTATGGCCTCTTTGAATCTCAATTTTCTCATCTGTAATCTGGCAATTGTTAGCTTAAGATGTTGTTGTTAACAAGTAGTTAATGATAAAGTGACTGGTTCAGTACATGGTCATTGATATGATTAACTACTTATGTTCTTACCTTTTCTTCTAGATGGAAACCCCTTAAGAGTGGGGACTTTGCCCCTAGTGCTTATCTCTGTATTAGTTACAATGCCTCCTAGCTCAGTGTTTTGTGCATAGTTGAAACTTATCAAGTCCCTGGATGAAGACCCCAGTCTTTTATTGCCTCTGGATATAAATTTCTTTCAAAATCTTATAAATCTATTTTCTTCCCTTTTTAAATGTAAAAAATAATACAAATACTCTCTATTTTATCATGATCTGAATTTCCCAAACATTGGGAGCCAATTGAAGCTGTTCCTCCATCATATTTTCCATTTCAGTAATATTTTCCTCTCTCCTCTTAGGGAAGACATTAAGGTTATTTTCTACTTCATGACTTGGCTGCTAATAGCAAGGCATTTAAGAACAGACACTAGGAAAGATCACAAGGCTTGGAGGCAGAAGACCCCCAAGAGCAGGATCACATTCACTATCTAATTACATCATCATATATCCAAAAGGAGTCCCTGGGTGGCACAAAGAGTTACGCGCTGGACTGTTAACTGAAAGTGTGGCAGTTTGAACCTGTTCAAAAGTGCCTCAGAAGAAAAGTTTGGCTATCTGCTTTGGAAAAGTACAGTCTTGGAAACACTATAGAGTGCAGTTTTAATCTGTACACATTGGGTCTCCGTGATTCAATTCACCACAAATTGATGGCAATTTGTTTAGTTTTTTTTTTTTTTTTTTTTTTTTTTGTATCTAATTGAACTCACTTCTTTCCAAGAAGCCAGGTCAGGGGAACAGCTAAAGGAGACTCTTTCATGTGACCTCAGACACTTATATGAAGAAGAGCCATAGGCATTGTAGAAGTTTTGGTAAATTGCATGGCATGACTGATAACTGTGCTATAATAGCCAGCCAGCAGGCAGGCTTCTTGCTGTGTGTTTCTATCCATTAAATAAATGGCCATGGTGACCCCAATGATAGGCTCTCCAGTTGGAAATGGCCTTGGGAAAAATAAAAAATAGATGCATTGCTAAATATCTCAGCTCTTGAGTAGAAAGGATGGGCTTAGCCTCATCATTCGCTCTTGGAATAAGTAGGCTTTTAAGATGCCTTTGATGTGTTTCCTTGATTTAGGCATAAGAATAGTGAAACTATTAGCTGCATTTGATTGAGCACCTACTATATGCTACACACTTCATATGTATTTTCTCATTTAATCTCCTCAACAACTCATGAATGTAACCATACCTACTATACTAGGAAGTAAGACTACAGCTAATAAATGAAAAAGCCAGGGTTTGAATCCCAATCTGTCTGATTCCAAGGTCCTAGCCCTGACCATGACCTGTGGTACTTTCCAATGAGAAAGCAAGCACATCTGTTAAGAGAGGAGAGGCATTGTCCTGGCCAGCTTTAGGAAGAACCAGAGTCACCAAAGGAGCTCTAGTGGCATAGTGGATAAGGCATCCAGCTGTTAACCAGAAGGTCAGCTGTTCAAGCCCACCAGTCTGCCTTGTGAAAGGAAGATTGCCCCAATCTACTTCCATAAAGATTTACAGCCTTGGAGACCCAATGGGGGTCTCTATGAGTTGGAATCAATTCAATGGCAGTGAGTTTGGGTTTTTTTTGTAGAGTCACCAGCATCCTACTATCTGAAAGGTGTCCCCAGTGCCTGTCATCATGCCTGTAATTCCACTTTTTGGCATTACTTCATTTGATGTACATAGTGCTTGTTACTGCAAATCATTTCAAAAGGCAGATACCCATAAACAGAGCTGTGTCTTATGTTAGTGTGCATCCTTTGTGAAACAGACAGCCAAATAGAATTAGAAGTTTAAGGAACTGACTGGGGAGATCTTTGTGAAAAATAAAGAGGAAGGAGCAGGGGTAAACAGAAAAAGCTTCAGATACAATGCAAAGATAACATTTGGGAAAGAAGAGTAGTAATGAAGAAGAATTGATTAGATAGTATCTCAGACTGCAACACAATGCTAAAAATGCTTCAGTGAAGCCAATGGTGAGTTCCTGAACCAAAGTCACCTACCAGAGGAGATACCAGGAGGCACCCAGTGGATCGCCTCTGCTCCATTGTGCAAAAACTGTCTCTACTGATCAGAGGCAATTACTTCTGCCAAGATGGTGACCCTTCTTGCCCACTAGTCCCTGAACACAAAGAATCTGATGTATCTTGGAGGCAGCTATACCTTGCAACTCAGTGACCCTTTAATGGTCAGAGTGTGTCCTCCCTTGGGGATGAAGACCTCCACTACAGAGCCCAAAGTTGAAGAGACAGGAGGCATGAAGTACCCCAGTCAATCATTGGAATGATGGTAAGTGGAGCCACTCCTGCTTCCACCCCTTGGTTCCCAGACTCATTTATTCTTCTTGTAGAGGATCCAGTGATACAAAAGAAGTCTTATGGCACCTCATTCTTCAGACAATTGTTTCTGGGCAGATGCTTTAGCTATGCATGCAATAGGCGGTTGCTTCTGGATGGTGCAACTTGTGATATAACCAGTGGATTCCATGGTCATGGACACAACCCCACACTTCCTTTGCTATGAAGTGGGTGTTTTAGTCAGATGCTATGGTGTGGGATTCACTAAGCCCCTGGATAATGGTGCTGGCTAAAATGCAACAGACAGTGGACATATGCAAAAGGGATGGGGTGGTGGCATCGTCTGACCTCCTCTAACTTCACAATAGGGAGAGAGATTAAGATCAACATCAACAAGGCTGGTTCCTATGAGGCAGAGGTCAGACATGCTACCATCTTCCAGCCTTTGTGCCAATTCTGGCACCAACTGTCCCTCCCACAGCACTCTCTACTCTGCTGCATTAAATAATTCATTGCAATGACCACACAGAACTCACATACAATAGTCACAATTCTGGGGCTTATTATGGACAAAGTTACTATTCAGATTCAGTGATGCTCAGCATATAATTCTTCAATCAGGACAACTAGTAGGATAACAAAACTGACCAATCCCCACATTAAGGTTCCATACACCTTATTTTCATGGTCCCACCCCCACAACAGTGTCATTTACCTTAATTTACGTTACTAAAAGCTATCCAATCTCTTTGGTGGGTCACAGTACCTCACATTTGCATTGCTCCGCCCAGTCGTGTTACAAAGACCATTGCTAAAAGAGCCATACCAAGTAATTCCCTGCACTATAACAGGTCATACTTGCAATACATTTATTCATTTGATAATATGTTTTTAGGATGTATTTGGTGCCATACTCTATTCTAGGTTTGGAATACAAAGAAAAACAGTAAAGATCTTGTTGATCATAGGGAAATAGATAAAGGTGAACAAATAGCACACAATATGACAAGGGCTTGAATGGGGTCAATATGGCAGCAGCATAGAGGGTATCTAAAGTAGTCTGGGGAGCCAGGATACTGGAGGTTAGTGTTCAAGGGTGAGGAGGACTTAGCCAGGCAGAGAAAGGCAGGAGAGCTATTTGCAATTGAAGGAAGCAATGGGTAGTATAAATACACACAATGAAGTGGGAAGAGCTGATAGTTCCCAGAGAAATGGGCAGGGAACAGGTCATGAAGAGCATTTTTTAGGACTCTATTCTGTGGTAGGAAGGTTGGACAATCTACTTCCATAGTGATACTGCCTCGGAAACCCAAGGAGGAGTTGCTATGAGTCTGGTCTGACTCGACGGCAGTGCGTTGTGTTGTTGTTGTTATCCTGTGGTAGTGAGAAGCTCCTGAAATTACTTATATGTAGGAGTAACATGAGCAGATTTATGTCCTGAAAGATTCCTCTAGCCACAGTGTGGAAGATGAAGTGAAGGCAGACCACAATGGTGGCAATTAAGAGTCAGAATTGGAGAAACATGATGATGGTAGGTATGCGTGAGATGGTGGAGCCAAGGAAGACTACTAGGGTTCTGATTTGAAGAGATGGGTGGATGGTGGTCCCATTTGCTGAAACAGGGAACAGAGGTTAAGAAGAAGGCTTATGTGGTTAGTTCAGATTTGAAGATTTGGGATTTGAAATGCCTGTGGGACATCTAGGAGAGCAGATAGATAAAGGATGTTAAGGACAGAGTTCTGTTTATTAGAAAAAAAGAAATGTAGATATCACCAATTTATTATGACATATTAAGTGAGAAATATGGATGAGATTGTCTTAGGAAAGCTTATAGAATAAGAACAGAAGAAGCTTTTGTCTGGACACTTAAATAATACCTAATGGGGATGGATGCAGGAAATGGAGCTGTGAAAAATATGGAAAGGGAATAACAAGAGAGAGGCAAACCAAGGTGCAGTATTCTAGAAGTCAAAGGAGAAGGAAGTGTCGAGAGAATTGCCCATCGATGTCAAATGCTGCGGATTGGTTAAGATGACCTTTGTGCTCCCACACACACCTGCAATGCCTTTTCTATGTTGGATGCTGTTTATTTTCCTGTGTTTCTTCCCCAGAGGTCAATAAGATCTTCAAGGTCAAGGAGGTGGTTGGTTGTTTATATATTCCCAGGGTCTGAAACATGTTCAATGGCTTGGGCAACTAGAAAATCACAGATGACCTTGATGAGAGTAGTTTCAATAGGGGTGGCATTCTGACTGGAATAAATTGAAAAGTGAATTGTTGATGAGGAATTAAACATATGGTTAAATCTCAATTACCCAATCTTGGGGAATAAGACAGAAATGTAGATAAAGCAAACAAAAATAGATAAGCTCAAAAGTTGTTTTTGGCTTTGAATGTAGACTCCATAGAAAATTTGTATCCTTTCATAGACCCAGATACTCCTTCCCCCATTCCCAATTCTCCTTTAATATGGCTCTAATGTCTGCAGTTGAAACTTCTGGGAAGAAAAAGAAAGAGTCAGGAGACACTTTAAAGGGGACAAGCCCTTACTGTGTGATTAACAGAGCCAGCTAATACAGAAAAGGCCTTAAAAAAAAAAAAAAAAAAAGCAGCAGCTTCATGCAAGTCAAACTCTGCTGCTGTAGATCACAGAAGATCCTAAAGTGTATCATCCCTATTTTCATTATAAACAGAAGGTCTGAGCATTTTGCAAGCCAATAAAACATTTTGCAGCCTTGAAAATTAGTGTGCTTTTAAGATTTTGGATGGATGCCATTCAGAAAGTGTTTCCTTTATAAAGGTGTTATTATAATAAATGTTTTGCATTTGGGGAAGTGGTGTAATATTTGGAATGTTCAGCCAAAGGAAAAAAGATTAGTAGCTAGTTCTAATGACTTCTGGAAAACATGAGAATTCTTTTGTTTCTTGAGCCTTTTTTTCCCCCTTCACGTCAAAATCAAAGGGTAGATTATAGAATAATGGAAAACAAAAACTAGTGACTGAGCTAGTTTATATTAATAATTACAAAAGTACTTGATCATATATATGTCATTTTGTTTTTTGAAGTGCTTTGACACACATCCAATTTGATCTGTATTTATAAACAAAGAAACTATCATGAAGGCAGGATGGCTATCACAGTCGCCATTAAAGAGATGAAGAAATTAAGGATCAGTAATGGCTTCATTCTCAGTAGCACCAACCTTTGAGAAAGTGTGCAAGTTAGTATTTTCTTCCTTGGTAGCACAAATGATTAAGCGTTGACTACTAACCAAAAGGCTGGAGGTTTGAATACACCCAGCCGCACCTTGAAAATCAGCACTGACAATCTGCTTACAAAAGGTCACAGCTTGAAAACTCTGTGAAGCAATTCTATTCTGCACATGTGGGGTTGCCAACAGTCAGAATCAGCTTGATGGCAAGTAACATAACAACAACATTTTCTTCCTGGTATTTGGTGATCCTTGCTCCCTCTCTCATTTCCTTCCTATCTTTCTTCTTCCCTTCCTTCCTTCAGAAAAGCATTAACTGAGTACTCTGCTGTGTACTATATAAGGCACTGAATGTAATAAATACCGTATATAACCTGTGCTCTAAAGTTATTCTGTCTTAAACAGACACTCTTCATGAACTTCTGTATATAGGAAGATAAAAGATAGTATCATGGTGGTTCAGAATATGGACCCCAGATCCACTTACAAGCTCTTCAATCTTGTTGCTGTTGTTAGGAACTCTGGTGGCATAGTGCCTATGGCATTTGACTGCTAACCAGCCACTCCTTGGAAGGAAGATTGGGCAATCTGCTGTTGTTAGGTGCCATCAAATTGGCTCCAACTCACAGCAACCCATTGCACAACAGAACGAAACGCTGCCGGGTCCGGTGCCACCCTCACAATCCCTGCTATGCTTCAGCCCACTGAAGTAGCCACCGTGTCAGTCCATTTCGTTGAGGGTCCTCCCCTTTTCGCTGACCTTCTGCTGTACCAAGCATGATATCCTTCTCCAGGAATTGGTCCCTTCAGACAACATGACCAAAATAGGTGAGACAAAGTCTGGCCATTGATGCTTCTAGGGAGCATTCCAGCTGCACTTCCTCCAGGACACACTTGTTCACTCTTCTGGCAGTCCATGGTATTTTCAGTATTCTTTGCCAACACCACAATTCAAAGGCATCCACTCTTTTTCCATCTTTGGTCTTTGACCTTAGACCAGTTAAACTTTGTGTGCCTCAGTTTCCTTACTTATAAAATAATACAGTATTAAATGAGCTAATAGTTGTAAAGTCCTTCCCTCGTGCTCAGTAAACTCTGTATATTAGTACAGTTGCCACTGGGTTCATTCTGACTCACGGTGACCCCATGTGTGTCAGAGCAGAACTGTGCTCCACAGGGTTTTCAATGGCTGTGACCTTTGAAATCAGATCACCAGGTCTTTCTTTCATGATGCCTCTGATAGAATTCAAACCAACCTTTCCATTGGTAGCCAACTGCCTAACCTTTTACATCTCCCAGGAACTCCTCAACTTTACGTAAATGCGTGTTTAATAAATAAATGAGCTGTATCAGCTGGAGCATTACTCTTATTTTTTATGGCTCAGCAACTTTTTCACACAGTTATAAATAATATACAAATACATTGGAACAAGTCACTCACTTTATTTTTTCTCTTCTTTCCCCCATCTAGCAGAAATTCCATAAATGAAATAAATGGTTTATGAGAACCAAATACATACCACCACACATCTCTTATAAGGGCTCAGATCCAATGCCTACTTAAGGAAGAAAAGGCTGCCTCCTTTTCAGTGTGAGCCCTTTATTCACATGTTTGGAGCATTCCAAATCCAAAATGTTGAGCTTAATGATTCCCAGAGACTACTCTTTGAGATAGTTGAGTTGATTTCATCAGTTTACGCCATTTGTGGGTGGGTGGGAAGATTTTACAGTCTGCTACCAATTCTTTCCAACTGCTGGAGAAAAGGAGTATTCACCCAGAGCTGCTCACACTTAGGTCACAAGGTCATAGCATGATTTTTTTTTCTTTTGTCCTTACAAGGAAATCTTCAAAACTTTCTTCAGACAGGGAGCCAAAAATAGTGGCAGGGAGAAAGGGTTGCCAAAGATGTGTCCTCCCCCCACCCCATTATTTCATTTATAGTAAAATCTTAAAGCTATGAAAATGGTCTTGCACGTTCCTCTCACTAGACACTGTTTATTTCAAGTGGTAATTCATGCCGCATTTATTCTATAGTTCTTAGGACATCTTATGTTTAAACATCTACAGAAACTTATAATGGTCTACTCCTTTCCATTCATTGTCACTACCAATGATTTTCCTGAAAGTTGTGCTCACCTCTCTCTGTCTCTGCCAAATTTCATGAGAGATGCAGAGTATGGGTAAAAATACCATGAACTTTGGAGGCAGAGGACATGAGTTCAAGTTCTATATCCATCCCAAGACTTTTTCTTGGGAAAGTCACCTGCCCTCTCTGTTTCCTGACTTAAGAAATTCAGGTGAGGATGCTGATGCCTGTCCTTCCTTCCTTATAGAGCTGTGGAGATGATCAAGTGCAGTAATGGGTATGGAAGCACTCACAAGCTCTATTTAAAAGTCAGCTACCTTTATATTTTATCCATTTTCCTATCCGTATGTTATAATTCACAATAAATAAGGTTAAAATACCTGAATCTCCAAAAAAATATAGCTATATGACAAAAATAAATCATTGTTAAATTTGCAAAACAAAAGTTGCCTTTTTCAGTGCTTACTGTCACTGGACTGTATGTGTAAAAAATGTTGAAATGACAAATATTTTGTTACATGTATTTTTACCACAACAAAAAAAATTAACTACTTGCTTTAAAAGGCGCTTTGTTCAAATGTTAACCAATATCCTATTTAAATAAATGAAGATAAGAATATCTTCTATTTTATAAATACATATATATACTTTTTACTTTTATTTATTATGTTTTGGTTAAAGTATTAGACACAGTAGTGCTTTAAACTAAGACTAAAACTTCTGAAATTTTAGAGCCTAGGATTCAGGAAACATTGCATTTTTTCACACAGTTGGTGACATTCCTGCTTATTTCTAATAGTTGCTTTTCTCTCTGAAGTGAATCCAAGATAATAATAGGTTTGTGGCAGGGGTTGCTAATTGCCCAGCAAACCATTCTCTTTTCCTTCAAATTAACTGAGCCTAGGAGCTCTGGTAGCACAGTGCCTAAGGCACTTGCCTGCTAACCAGAAGGCTAGTGGTTCAAACCCACCAGCCACTCCTTGGAAGGAAGGTTGGGCAATCTACTTCTGTAGTGATTTACCGCTTTGGAAACACAAGGAGGGGTTGCTATGAGTCGGGTCCGACTCGACAGCACATAACAACAACAGTGGTGCCCCAGAAGAAAGGCCTGGCAATTTGCTTCATAAAGATTACTGTCATGAAAACTATAGGGAGCAGTTCTACTTTGTAACACATAGGCGCGTCATGAATCAGAACTTGCTCAACAACAACAGATTTGGTTTTTTGGTTTTGGCCTTTAGCTGGGTACAAGAATGGACACAGTGCCACATTTCCCATATTCCTTTACAGCTAAGTGTACCCATCTAAGTTCTGGCCAACATTGTGTGGGATTTCCATGAAGTTTTGTAAAAAGGAGAAGTTATACTTTCTCCCTTCCCTTCCTTCATCCTGCTGTTCAGAAAGTGGCAGACATGGTTGAAATTACAGCAGCCACCTTGGGCATGAAGATGCAAGCCACATCTTAGGGATGGATGAGGGTAAGACCAGAAGCAGTTTGTGTCCCTGGTGATGGAGTCAACCTACCAGACCTGGACAACCTAGCTCCAGACTTCTTATAAGTGTGACAAAATTAATCTAATATCTCATCTGTTGTTGTTGTTAGGTGCTGTCTAGTCGCTTCTGACTCATAGTGACCCCATACACAGCAGAACGAAACACCACCCAATCCCGCGACAGCTCCATGATCCTTGCTATACTTGAGCCCATTGTCACAGCCACTGTG
>NW_006922632.1:234612-272179 GCF_000298275.1 Orycteropus afer afer
AACAGGTGCACCCCACTGGGTTTGAAACACCAGTGGCACAGCCTCAAGACTCACAGCAACACATCACCACAATAGGACAAACCAACAGACAAGTTTGTCTCCCTTAGCTGTTGGAAACCCCTCCAACCAGCTTTACCTGGATCCCTGCTGCTAACTCCTCAATCTGTTCCAGTCCCCTTTGCCTTTTCTGTCCTCTCTTTGCTTCCTACCTCGTTGCTTGTAGGGGGTGGCCTGGGTTCTCTCTCCTCACCTGGCTTCCTGCGGTTGACTTCTCGATCTGTTCCTATCCCCTTTGCCTTTTCTGTCCTCTCCCTGCCTTCCTACCTCACTCCTTGTGGGGTGTGGCCTGGGGTCCCTTTCTTCACCTGGGTCCCTGCAGCTGACTCCTTGATCTGTTCCGGTCCCCTTTGTCTTTTCTGCCCTCTCCCTGCTTCCTGCCTTGCTGCCTGTTCTTAGGTCCCTGGAATCCAAATGAGAATGTTATCACTTTAAAATCCAAAATGGCTGCCACTTGTAAACAATCAAAATGGCTGCACCCTCCGAACAAACAAGAAGGTCAGCAAAAAAAAAACAAGAAAACCTGCAATATCTGGGGATAGAGCAATAAGAGAAAAAGAGGCAGAGGAGAATAATGAAGAAAAAAAGGGACAAATGCAAAAAGGAAAACAAAGAATGGGGTTAACCATGAGGAAAAAAGAAGGAAAAAAAAAATTTTTTTTTGTAACCAGGAACAGGGAAAAGAAAAAAGGTGAAAACTAGGACCTGGGAGGGGAAGAATAACGCATAATAGTAAAAAGCACAAATGTATTATTAATAGTAGTAGTTTTGAAACAGACAAAAGCAAGCAAACTAAAAACCAGAAAAAAGAAAGAGAAAAAAAAAAATCAGGGGAGGGCAGGGCAGGGTACCCAGGCTCCGTCCAAGCACACAGAGTGGGATGGAGTTCCTGCTGGCCCAGAGGGTGAGTGGGAGTGGGGGATGGCCGAAACTCCATTCACCAAGCGGGTGTGGGGTATAAGAGTAACAAGGAGAATGTTGCACCTTTTCAGTCATCCAGGTCTGGAGTGTCCTGGGGGTTACTCAGATATCTTCCTACCTTTGTAGCTTAGTTCTGAGTCCCTCTCTTAGACTTATGTATAAGCCTTTCCTGGGCCCCTTGCCTCTGTCTTATATCCCTCCAAGCTATTCTCTTTGCTTTGTTGACTACTTGGCTTTCTAAATTGCATACTCTCTTGTCTAAACAACTTCTTTCTTGTGGGGTGGGGAGGTGGGGGTCTTTGCTATTCACAAATAAACCTAATTGTAACTGAAAAATGTCTATCTATGGTCCATCAATTTCAAAGGCAGTCAGATCCTGAGAGGCAAAATATGTTGGTCAACATGATTATTTGGTAATTGATGGATGATTATGTAATAAGTCCTTACAATTCTTGATTGTGTTTGGCAATCCATATGACTTCTACACAAATAAAAGTTGGGCCATGTCAGCCAGAATAGAATAGACAGAGGCTTTAAAAAAAAAAAAAACCTATCTGAAGGAACAATTAAGCAATTAAGCAAAAAGACAGAATTTCATGTCCACTTGCTTGTGGAAGCTGTTTTGACCAAGTAGAGCCCAGTGCCCATCCTGCTCTGTTGAAGATCTAAGGAGAACATACAAAGGAAGGTGAATGGCACTTGGAGATGAATGGGCCTGTATTTATGCACAGCACTGAGGCCATTTAGCTAAAAAGAATTTTTACCTGTATTTGGAAAATGATGATGTGATTAGACACTCCAATAATATTAATATGGCTCTATGCCTCATATGCATGTGAAAGTTGGACAATGAGCAAGGAAGACCAAAGAAGAATTGATGCATTTGAATTGTGGTGTTGGCAAAGAATACTGAAAATATTGTGGACTGCCAGAACAAACAAATCTGTCTTGGAAGAAGTATAACCAGAATGCTCTTCTGAAGTAAGAACGGCCAGACTTCATCTCACATACTTTGGTCATGTTGTCAGGAGAGACCAACCCCATCTTTGGTAAAGGAGAGGGTCAACAAAAGAGGGGAAGACCCTCAATAAGATGGATAGACACAGTGGCTGCAGTGATGACCTCAAGGATAGCAAGGCTTGCGAGAATGCTGCAGACCGGGCAGCATTTCTTTCTGCTGTACATAGGGTCACTGTGAGTTGGAGCTGACTCAGAGGCATCTAACAGCAACAGCAACATGTTTTTTTCTACTGACAAAATAGACAATCCCATCAGGAAGACACAACTCCATCATTCTATTCCCAGTATGTGTGGTACTGCACTCTCTGTTTCACTTACTTACTAAGCAAGTAGTTATGCAGTTCCCTACTCTATGCCAGGGAATCCTGGGTAATGCCAATATTTGATGCATTCAACTACCAACCGAAAGGTTAGAAGTTCAAATCCACCAAGAGGCACTTTGGAAGAAAGGTCTGGCAATCTGCTTCTGAAAGATCAGCCACTGAAAGCCTTATAGAGCATAGTTTTACTCTGATGTAAATGGAGTCACCATGAGTTGAAATTGACTCATCTGTAACTGGTTTTTACTGTATCCTAAGCCAAGGTACCACCTTCATTCCTAAAACTCCCTTTTCTAGGATAATATATCTTATTGTGATTTGGATGAAAGTTTGCAAATTGGTTTTCCATTCAACAATTCATACACATTTTATTTTGTGACACTGACTGCAAATCCCACAATGCAACAGTACTCATTCCACTTCTTCCCTGTGTTTACCATTTCCCTTCCTCCTTTTATCTTATCCCTTCCAGTCTTTTGAGCTTTATCCCTGGGCAAATACTGCCCTTTTGATCTGGTCTATTTGATTGTTCTAATGAATGTGTACCTCACTTTATAAGCCTATCTGTCATTGGTGGAAAGTTGAGCCATGGAGGTGAGTTCAGTCGCAAGCTTGAAAGGTGTCTAAGTGTCATAGTCCTGAGGGCTCCACCAGTCTCTTTCAGATCAGTAAGACTGGTGTTTTTGTTTGTTTGTTTGTTTGTTTGTTTATGACTGTGAGTTTTGTTCCACATTTTTCTCCCACTCTATTCAGGACCTCCCATCGTGATCCCTTTCAGAGCAGTCAGTAGCCATAGCTGTGCACCATCTACCATCTTCTGGTCTCAGGGTGGTGGAGACTGGGGTCCACATGGTCCATTAGTCCTTTGCACTAATTGTTTCCTAGAGTCTTTTATTTTCCTCACTCTTCTTTGCTCCGGGTGGGGAGAGACTTAGGATAATATCTTTTCATTTTCCTTTGTCTAACGCCAATGTACCTCAGAGGCTCAGGTGAGGTCCAAGTAAGCTTCCTTGATTCCACAGCCTTTAGTAATGGCTCTGCTTTGTCCCAGGCTCCTGCAGCACTTTGCATCTGCACAGCTGATTGGGCAAATGCTGCCCAGTGTCTTTGTTATATTTGGTCTACCGTATTATGAGCACCCAGAGTTGAGAGACACTTACACGTGGTGATTGACAAATGCACATAAATGATATCATGCTCATGTAGCACTTTACAATTTCTTTTAGTCAACATTACTTGGGCAAGTCCTGTGTGTTTTGTGTTAGGCTATGCACTGTTGTTGTTGTTGTTATCTGCCACTGAGTCAGACCGAACTCATAGCGACCCTTCTTTGGATTTCTGAGGCAGTGTCACTACGGAAGTAGATTTGCCCAACCTTCCTTCCAAGGAGTGGCTGGTGGGTTTGAACTGCCAGCCTTCTGGTTAGCAGTCAAATGTCTTAGGCACTACATTACCAGGCTACACACTGGTGAAGAGAAAAGATGAATAAGATCCTCTAGTCTTTGATGGACTCACAGATCAGCTAGAGGAATAGAAATGCAATAAAATAATTACAATTTGACATTATTGATGCTAGAAACACATTAGAGAATTATTCCATCTGCTCTTGAAGGAGGAGGAAAGGCCAGTTGGGCAAGGGGAGGCGTTCAAACACATTGGGTCAATAGGTCTCTTCAACCACTTGTGGAGCAGGCTGGGTAGTTACCATAATCTCCACTTTACAAGTGAAGAAATGAGGAGCAAAGCACATCAGAGCCTTTGCCCAGACTCAGGTGGGCCCAGGACCCATTGAGCTTCTGGCTCCTAATCCAGTTGTCTTTCACTGCCTTGCTAAATTAATGACAATTTTTACCCTGGAGGAGGTCAAGTGTTTCTTATTTTCTTAAACTGATTCAAGAAACCCAATTCATTTAATTTATTGCATTTTTCTTCCACTTTTCATAATCCTATCATTTATGAGGCCAATGGTCTCAGTAATTCCCCTTCCAGGAATCTTCCCTAAGGATATAATCAGTGAGGCAGACAGACATAGATTTATGTAGAATAACTTTCACTGCAGAGCTATTTATAATAACAGAAAATAGGAAACAACTTAAATTACCAACAAAAACAACAACAAAAAGAAACTATTGGGCTGCCCCCAAGCATCTTTCCATATAATTTTAATAACATTAAAAATGCTTATAATTAATGGTAAGGAAGAAAAAAGACAGGATAAAAGCTCATGAGCCCAATTTTGTTGAGGACACATGCCTTCATAGGCACAGAAGAGAAGGGCATTCAGCAATATGTTCACACTGTCCATCTTTACATTGTTTGTTTGTATTTTCCACATTTTATCATTGGGGAAAAACAATAAAAATTGTCTGTTTTTTCTTTTTTTTTTTTTCCACTTGCTGTCAAGTTGATTCCAACTCATGGTGACCACATGTGAGTCCGAGTAGAACTGTGACCCACAGGGTTCTAAAAGGCTAATTTTTTCCAGAGTAGATTGCCAGGGCTTTCTTCTGAGCTGCCTTTGGGTGGGCTCAGGCATCATCAAACATCAAGCGTCATCCAGATGCAAACATCATCAAGTGGGTAGTATAATAGAGGCTGGATGCCATAATCAAGCTTCGCATAAGATTTCTCTCCAGAAAACCCAACTCTGAGGACAAAGTCCTGTTTTCTTCTGTCTCCCTATTAGTCAGCACAGGGTAGATGTCCAGCCTGTTTGAATGAGTGGGTATATGAGTGAGTTGTCAAAAGGATAGGTAGCAATATTACAAAATTATCAACTGAAAAAATATATATATATCAGAATACCAGCTTTACAGTTAGAGTTTCTTAGCCTGGAACCTGCCAGCTACCTCAGAGGAAGCCACATCTCCATAGAAGGCCAGGCCCCACCCACCTATTCAGACCTTCTGAAAACTTGCCCTCAGAAACCACTGAGGACACTCAGTCTATCCCAATGGTGTTGCGCTGCTCCTGGAGTTCTTTAGGACCAGAGATGTGATCTACTGGCCATCCTTCCTACTGTAACCACCATGGTTTCCCAGAGAGCTAGACAGCCAGTCTTTGGGCAGGAACGAGACACAAGAAGACTGATTTGAGGAAACTGGCTGTCCATAGCACACAGATGTTCCTGGTGTCCAGAAAGGCCTAAACACTGGCAGATAATGTTTCTTTGCCAAGTCTCTCAGGAGGGTTTACAGGTTTAAATTAATTAATTAAAAGGAAGATTTACAGACTGGAATTAATTCTCTAATCCAGAACAATTTATTCTTCTTTCTTTCTTTTCAGGCTATTTGCAGAGGTGAATTCTAGAACTGTGATTATAAAAAAGAATCTCCTGTTCTTAGGAACATGCACAGGAGTGTTAAGGGCCTGGTGTGTGCAACCTGCTCAGTGGTTCAGACAAGTAGTAATAATGCTGAGTATGTGTATAGGAAGAGAGGCCATGCTAAAGCAAATGTGGCCAAGATTCAAAACTGGCAAATCCAGATAAAAGGCCCACTGGAGTTCCTTTGTACTATTCTTACAACTTTTCTATAACTTTGAAATTGTTTAAAACTGAGAAGTTTCTTAAAAAAAGAGAAAGCCAGTCTTTCATATTTCTTTCATCTCTCACGATCATGTAAAAAAGTATCAACTAGGGACTAATATATCTTTAACACTTTTCTAACACTTGTTAATCTCTCTTTTTAATAAAGAGAGAGCAAGCCGCAGGCTCCAAATCTTTGGCAAACAGCAGTGACTAGCTAGAATTTAATAACATAGTTTCATTTTCATTGTATTTATTTGTACATTTACTTTCCATTTATGACAGGTGGTATAGTTTTCCTTGCATGGTAAGATATAAAATTGCTTTTTAAATAAATGCATGCAGTGAAAAATGAGTTAATTTAAAGGAAAATATTAAGTATATAAAAGTACAGGTAGCATTTGGATGACAAAAGTGTGACATTTAATTGTGATTGGCTGACATTTAGGAGACACTGATCAATTCCAATGCCCTCTTTTTACAGGTAGAGAAAATGAGACACAGAAAGCTAAATGGCTTGCCTAGATCACACAGCTGTCTTGTGATGGAGACAGGGTTGAAAGCAGATGAGGCCACTGTCGCCATCCATTGCACAAGTTACCACAGTGATTCATGTGACTTTTGACTCAGGACTACTGAAAGCCAACACTACATCAAGAAAAACAGCTCCAAGTGGTATCTTCTATTTTTCTCTCCATAATTTCTTTCATTATGTTAAAATGCATATAACAGTATCCATTTTAACCATTTGTAAGTGTACAACTCTGTGGCATTAATTACATTCACAATGCTGTGCAACCATCACCACTATCCACTTCCAAAATGTTTCATCACCCCAAACAGAAACTCTGTACCCATTAAGCAGTGACTCCCCATCCGTCTCTCCCAGAACCTGGTCATCAGTAATCTACTTTCTGTCTCGATGCATTTACCTATTCTCGGTATTTCACATAAGTGAGATCATATATTTGTCCTTGTGTGTCTAGCTCATTTCACTTAGCATAATGTTTCAACGTTCATAGATTATTTTTATGCACACATATATCCACATACATGTGCAAACTAGTTATCTATTTTGTAAATCAGGAAACCCCCAGAAGAATCAAATCTCACTGTTAGCTCAGGCCTTAGAGTACTGAAGCTGTCTTATTTCTTACTTTTTCACTTCTAGAACAGCCAGTGGAACAGACCAAGTGAGTCGTTCTGATATATTTTATAAACGAAACCAAAATATTCTTTCTTAGAAGCACTAACATATGATCCTAGAATCCTGGCAGCTTCAAAGGACATCTAGGTCAATTGGAAGCAATTTCAGAACTAGTTGAGGGAAGCAAACATGTAGGCATTTATATGTTCCATGGACATGTTTCTCTGTTCTCATGCTTACAATTCCCAAACTTGACAGTGAAAATATTTTCCTTTTTCTCTCACTTTCTTGCTCTTACTCCCGTCTGTTTTTGATACATCTATAGGTAGATTTTATTTGGTGCTCAGAGAAAAATAAGAACTAAAGAGATTCAATGTGTATGTCTGACCCAGTCCATTTGCTACTGTCTGGGAATTCAACTTGTAAACCTCACTGGCAAGATGAGAACGACTTCTGCTTAAAAGGGTGCCAGAGAAGGGTGTTTTAAAACTTCCTTAGACCCATTCCAGGGTTAACTACTCTCCCTGGGGGAGCTCTGGTAGCGTAGGGCCTAAGGCACTTGACTGCTAACCAGAAGACTGGAGTTCAAACCCACCAGCCACTCCTTGGAAGGAAGAGGAGGCAATCTACTTCCGCAGTGATACTGCCTTGGCAACCCAAGGAGGGGTCGCTATGAGTCGGGTCCAACTCCACGGCACATAACAACACAACAACAACTCTCCCTGGCAGGACAGGCTTCCTTTTGCTAACTGAACCCACCTGAGCAAGAGTGTGCCTACAGTTATTTGTCTCATCCCCACAGAGCACAAGTGACCACCAGTCTCTGTAAAGTCATATTTTGTGTTTGAAGATTATTTCTAATCCTTCCCCTAGTTATCTTGCCCCAAGTGAAATCATTCCAGTTTCTAAAGGCAAGGAAGACATGGAGAGGTACATAAAAGCTACAGACAAGAAAGGTAAATGCTTTTAATACACAATACTGCATTATCAGTAATAACAAATATTAATCTACAGGAATACATAGGTAGACAGGCAACATGGCCAGGTAAGGGTAGGTGAACAGGAATACACCCACTACCATATGTAGGTTTGGCAGATGATATTCCTATATATGTATTTGTATGTGCTATAAAAATGTCCGAGGAGCTCTGGTGGTATAGTGCTTAAGGCATCTGACTGCTAACCAGAAGGCTGGCGGTTCAAACCCACCAGCCACTCCTCGGAAGGCAGGTTGAGCAATCTACTTCCGTAGTGATACTGCCTCAGAAACCCAAGGAGGGGTCGCTATGAGTCGGGTCCGACTCGACGGCACATAACAACAACAACAACAACAACATAAAAATGTCCATATATATTATAGAGCTAACAGAGGGCAAAGTTGGGATAATTTCTTAGCCACAACCAAGCATCTTAAGGGAGTGAGTCGCTGGGCCTGTGGGCTCGGGCCCATGATCACAGGGGACATTAAGCTCAATTGGTACAGTATAGTACACAAAAACATTGTTCTACACCCTACTTTGGTGAGTAACAACTGGAGTCTTAAGCGCTTGCAAGTGGCCATCTAAGATGTAACGATTGGTCTTTCCTCCTCTGGGGCAAAGAACATAGAAGAAAACCAAAGACACATGGAAACAATTAGTCCAAGGGACTAGTAGACCATGCAAACCTCAGCCTACATGACCCTGAGGCCAGAAAAATTAGATGGTTCCCAGCTACCTCTGTCAATCACACAAAAAGGGGTGAAGATAAGAGATCCTGGATAGAGTGGGAGAAAAATGTGGAACAACTCAAAATTACAATAAAGACCGGCTTACTGGTCTGATAGAGACTGATGAAACCCCTGAGGCCATGACCCCTTGTCACCCTTCAGACCTGCAATTGAACTCACTTCTGTGACTTTCAGACAAACAACAACAGGTGTATAAGGTGAACATTTACATCAGGTAGGTGCACTCCTTAGAAGGATCAGCACTGGGAGATCAGAAAGGCAGTATTTGCACAGGGAGAAAACTCAGAGGGCAGGAATGCATAAGAAAGGACACTGGGAAAAGGTAACCACACGGAGGAAGTGGGAAGAGAGTTGTTGCATTGTGGGGATTGCTATCAATGCCACAAAGCAAAATGTGTATGAAATGTTGTATGGAAAATGAATTTGCTCTGAAAACTTTCACCCAAATTACACACACAGAAAAAAGCTTGTGAACAGCCGTCTAAGATGTAACTATTAGTCTCTCCTCATCCAGAGCAAAGAAAGGTGAAGAAAGTGAACGACTCCTGTAAACAATTAGTCTAAAGGACTAATGGACTATGGGAACCTCAGCCTCCACAACTCTGAGACCAGAAAATCTAGATAGTGCCCAGCTACCAATGCCAACCCCTTGGAAAGGGATCAAAATTGGAGATCCTGGATAGAGTGGGAGAAAAATGTGGAACAAAAGTCAAAAACGTAAAAAGACCAGGATTACAGGTCGAATAGAGACTGGTGAAATCCCCAAGACTATAGTCCCTAGTCACACTTTGAGCCTGGAATTAAACTCACTCCCATAGCTTAACTCGCAATCAAATAATATACATGCCTATGAGCTGAACAGTTACACCAGGGAGATGCACTCCTTAGAACAATCAACCATAAGAGATCAGAAGGGCAGCATTTGCACAGAGAGAAAGCTAGGGACGCAAGAATGCACAGGTAAGAAGGGCACAGGGAAAGGG
Organism: Orycteropus afer afer; assembly: GCF_000298275.1. NCBI lineage: Eukaryota > Metazoa > Chordata > Mammalia > Tubulidentata > Orycteropodidae > Orycteropus > Orycteropus afer. The sequence continues at coordinate 244,316 of NW_006922632.1, forward strand.
TAACCAGAGGGAAGTAATGGGAAGAGAGTGTTGCAGTGTGGGGATTGTAATCAGTGTCACGAAAGAAAATGTGTATGAACAACTGAATGGAAAACAAACATGTTCTGTAAAATTTTACCCAAATCACAATAAAAAGTTAATCAAAATTACAGTTTCTGATCTATTCATCATCTTCACAGCTCATTTGAGTTTTCATGTTGCTTTTTCCTATCACTCTTAAGTGGTTGAGTCCAGAGCAAAGCACAGGATCTGGAGGGTGTGTGCAGTCAGTGCGCAAATGCCCAACATTCCTGCGTCTGTTGAGAGGCTCACACCTTCTGTAATATCCTGTGGTTCCCTAGACCCTTCAGGCTCTAGCAAAGCTGTTCTGGGGCCTTTGGAGTCCTACGTCTTCAGTTGCACAAGTTTCATCCACACATCGTTTTTGGTGGTGCAGGAGGAACCTCAGGAAGTACCCTATAATTTCTGAAATAAAAAGCTCAATTTTTCACTGGGGTAACTCAGGGGTCTAGAGGATTTCTACAAGGTTAGGGAGGATCTAAATCCTCCCTAAGCCAAAAGCACTGATGTCAAGTTGATTCCAACTCCTAGCGACCCTTAGGTTAGAATAGAACTGCATAGGGTTTCCAAGGCTGTAAATCTTTACAAAAGCAGACTGCCCCATCTTCTTCTCGCAGAGCGTCCGGTGGATTCAAACCACTAGCTTTTCAGTTAGCAGGCAAGTCCTTAACCACTGCACCACCGAGGCTCCTTAAATTCCCCCTAGAGGATCAAATTAACTACTAGGGAAAATCAGACGTTCAGGTCATTCTGAGACTTGTCAAACTCTTATTACCAAACTAACCCAGTTATCTGAAGCTGGCACTTCAAACAATTTTAGGGGCACAAAAGAGCCCTGGTGGCACAGCAGTTAAGAGCTCAGCTGCTAACCAAAAGATTGACAGTTCAAACCCACCCATGGCTCCCTGGGGGAAGGACCTGGCAACCTGTTGCCATAGTATTACAGCCTAGAAAACCTGATGGAACAGTTCTGCTCTGTTACATGGGTTGCTATGAGTCAAAAGTGATTGATGGCACCTAACAACAACAAAAGAAGCTCTGGTGGCATAGTGGATAAGGCATTTGGCTGCTAACCAGAAGGTCAGTGGTTCATAACCTACCAGCTGTTCTGTAGAAGGAAGATGGAGCAATCTACTTCCATAAAGATTTGTTGTTGTTGTTGTTATGTGCCATCGAGTCAGACCCAACTCATAGTGACCCTTCCTTGGGTTTCGGAGGCGATATCACTACAGAAGTAGATTGCCCAACCTTCCTTCTGAGGAGTGGCTGGTGGGTTTGAACCCCCAGCCTTTTGATTAGCAGTCAAGTGCCTTAGGTACTATGTTACCAGAGCTCCCCATAAAGATTTACAGCCTTGGAAACCTCATGGGGGTTGCATGAGTTGGAACTGACTCCATGGCAGTGAGTTTGGTTTTTCTGGTTTAACAATAATAAGAAGAAATCCAAGATATTCCTCTCCTTAGTACTGTGGGGGAAATTCTACATCGTGCCCTAAAATTTCAACTTGCATAAAACTTTGAGCCTTAATTAGCTCTCTGTGTAAGAATCTTGCCCTACCCACTTCTCAGTAGTGTAAGAATGCGGTAACATAGGATAATACATTTTGAAAACAGTAGAAGCAGGGAGAAGACAGAAGAAGATGGGGTAAAAGGTCTTAATAGTGAGTTTTTATACAATTCTGTCTCTGAGGCAGTCTCAGAACTGTCCCAGCCTTGACTGCCATCATTCAGGAGCTGAATAACCACCTCTGCTTAACCCCCCTACACCCCTGCCAGGTTTAAGGAGTCAGCCACAAAATTCCTAGACTCCCTTGGGGGCTATTGGTAAGGTTGTCAAGCAAATGCATATTGTACAATCTACCCAAATAGTAGAAATGTTATTCTCTACACAAAGTGATGGTTTGCTCATTGGAGACCAGGGAGTCTAGACTTCTCCCTTTACATGTGGGGAAACTGAGGCTAGAGAGGGTGACTGACCCAAAGCCAGAAAACCATAAGGTAGTGGCAGTCAAGACTGAAACTGACTTCTTCTTGACCTCTCCTAACCATTTTGCCCCCTTAGAAAACAGTAAAGTATCAAACCACTAAGCAGAATGAAGGGGAATTCCTCCATCTTTCTACCTAGACATCTGTAATGGATGAGAGCATGCCAGCTGCCATTTTCTGGTTCAGCTCCGATGGCAACTGCAGCGTGGGTTAAGTGGGAGGCAGGGTTGAATAGTGTGTGTGTACATTTCAACATCTTTCTTTGCATTTTGGTTACATTTAACAATGTGTTACCTCTTCACAGAGTAGTTTATATCATTACAGGATGCCAAGAATGACATCAACATCTATTAAAACCTAATGTTTCACATTCTCAACTGTAAACATTAGCATTGCTTGGTTTCCAGATATAAACTCAAAGTCATTCTCAAGTTGGATGGTTTCTTTCCAAGAAAGTTGGTGTTACTGTAATGAAATCTACCTAATTAATCTCCTTAAAGAGGGAAGGAATCCAATGATGACTGTTCATAAAGACTTCAATGTTCTTCTTGTAATCAGAGCAAGACAATCTCTGAATTCATTTGGGTAGAAACTGTAACTTTCCAAATAAATCTTAGTAAAGCTTTGCAGACAGGGCACTTGAGCTGTTTCCCCACTTGGCTGGCTGGCTTTCAGACTAGAGATCCCTGTGCAAACTTCTCTAGAGCCTCTGGTGTATTTATAATCACCTGTGACCTTGGACTCCGATGTCACTGTTCTTCATGACAAGAACTCGTTTCATATGAAATCTGAACGTGAACAAGTCATTAATGGAAACTCTTGCTCTGCTATATTTCAAAGCCCTCTCCCTAGCCATCATCTGCTTGCTATAGGCATGGTCCTTAATACCTGTACAATATGTTGGTTGCACCAAGCAGTGACTATGGAGCACAGCAGCAGTCACCCTCTGTCAGAGCCTTCCCTAAACACCAGTGGAGCTGTCCACACACATGGAACCAAGAATGGCTCCTTTCAAAGGAGCACAAGGTGTCATACCAGGGCAGGGAAAGGCACACTAGAAAGTAAAAAGAATATTCCCTCTGCCTCCAGGTCCTACTTTTAATAGGGCAAGAGGAAAGCACACCTGCAGGGAGGAGCCTTCTGAGAGATAGCCTTCTTCAGTAAAGATGTTGAGAGAGTAATGGAGTTTCTTTATCCTGGGCCTGGGAATCCAAGAGATACAAAAGGAATCCCCGGGAGAGATCCTTGAGAGACTGGGTCACATAGTATGAACGAGTTGGGTCAGTGGATATGAGAGAATTTGAATGTTATAGAGACAACTTATGAATGCAGTAGAAATCCAGTTTATGAAATTGAGGTATCAGGTCATAGAGAGACAAAGAGCCGAGGGTAACTTGATCCTCAGCCCCAGATGCAGACCTGGATCTATTAAGTCCTTACTGACTCAGGACATAACCAGACTCAGAAGTGAAGTGGGGCTGGACTTGTAGGTGGCAGGCAGAATAAAGGATGTCAAGGCAGGTAACACACTAGGCCTGGCACTATCTCAGCAAAGAAGGCTAAATATGGTCCCAGGAGGCCAGAGACCTGAGTAGAATTTTCAAGAACAGAATCTCTCCACTGTCTCACCTATCCATGAAAAATATTGTTCAGATCTTGATATGATAACATTCTGGAGTGATTCGGCACTGTAAGTTCATGGAGATCAACTTATGCTCTGTTGCCTCCTTTGTTGGTAGAGATGGTTGTTATCAAGTCAATTCCAACTCATGGTGACCCATGTTGCAGAATAGAATAAAAGTCATAGGGTTTTCAAGATGTGAACTTTGGGAAGCAGATTTCTAGTCCCATCTTCTGAAGACACTCTGGATGGGTTCAGTTCAAGACTGGGCTCAGTCTTCTTGATTATACTTTCTGGCTTGATCATTTATGTCCCCCACTGGATTGTAAGCTCCAGGAGGGCAAGCAATGGTTATTTTCCTACAGATCAATGTTAGCACAGAGTGTTGTTAGTTGCTATCATGTTGGCTCCAACTCATGGTGACCTCATGTACCTGCTCCTGTGCCATCTTCAATCGTTGGCATGCCTAATTCATTGTTGCATTCACTGTGTATTTTGAGTGCCTTCCAATTTAGAGGGCTCATCCTCCACCACTACATCAGACAATACTCTATTGTGATCCTAGGGTTTTCTTTTTCTTTTTTTTTCACTTTTCATTGTGATTTGGGTGAGTTCTTTTTCTATTGGTTTTCCATTCAACAAATTATTCAACATATTGTGTTTTGTGACATTTACTGCAATCTCCACACTACAAAAGCATTCTTCCCACTTCCTCCCTTTGCCCACCCCTTCCTTTCATTCTTCCTTACCATCCCCTCGGACCTTCCTGGTGTGACCCCTGGGCAAATGCTGTCCTCTAATCTCATATGTTTAACTGTCCTAATGAGTGCAGAAGGCTGGCGGTTCAAACCCACCAGCCACTCCTTGGAAGGAAGGTTGGGCAATCCTACTTCCGTAGTGATACTGCCTTGGAAACCCAAGGAGGGGTCGCTATGAGTCGGGGCCGACTTGACGGCACATAACAATAACAACAACAATGAGTGCATACCCTCTTGATATTACTGTTCACCTTATTACATAGGTCTGTCTATCATTTGATTGCCAATTGAGTCATAAGGCTTAAGTTCAGTTCCTAGCTTGAAGGGTAGCTAACGGCCATAGTCTTGGGGATTCCACAGTTTTCATCAATAAATAAATATGAAATAAAGACCAATAAAGCCGGTCTTTCTTATCATTTTGAGTTTTGTTCCACATTTCCCCCCACTCTATACAGGACCTCTTATTGTCATCCCTTTCAGAATGGCAGCAGTGATAGCTGGACACCACCTAGTTCTTCTGGTCTCAGGGTTGTGGAGGCTGGGATTGATGTTCTGCATTGGTCCTTTGGACTAGTTGTTTCCTATGTCTTTTATTTTCTTCACTCTTCTTTGCTCCAGATACAGAGAGCGATCAATAGCTGCATCTTAGATGGCACTCACAAGCTTTTAAGACCCCAGTCACTACTCACCAAAGGAGGATGTAGAACATTACTTTGTGGACTGTGTTATACTAATTGACCTTAGTGTTCCCTGAGACTATGGTCCTGAGCCTCCATACCCCGTGACTCATTCCCTCAAGGAGTTTAGTTATGACTAAGACATTTTCATACTTTGTCCCCTGTATGCTCTACTATATTCATGGGTATATTTGCAGCACATATAACTTTTACAGAGCAGATTCATTTTGATCCTAGGGTTTTCAAGGGTTGATTTTCAGAAGTAGATCACTAGGCCTTTCTTCCTAGTTTGTCTTAGTCTGGAAACTCCACTTAAACCTATCCACCATAGGTGACCCTGCTGGTATTTGAAATACTAATGACATAGTTTCTAACATCAAAGCAACATGTAAGCCACCAATGTATGACAAATTGACAAGGTGAATGCAGTTGGTATTCAATGAATTTTGATAAATAAATGAATGATAACTGTGGCAGATAAATATTGGAAATACATAAAAAGGACCTTCATTACATTTACATACACACACACAAATTATTTTATCCACCTGCAATGTACCACAGATTGAGGGTTACACTACAGGACTTGATAATGAATGTAGAGGCTGAGGGAGAGGAGGACAGCCATTCTCAATTATTATTGAAATTCCCAGTCTCAATTATTATTGTTCACTTTCCTGTATTCTCAATTATTCACTTCCTCCTTCTCCATAACACATCCCTGCCCCAGTGACTTTGGGCTTTGCTATGGCATTTGCTTTGGCCAATGGAATGGAAATGGATATGACACAGGCCACATCTGAGAAGCAGCAGCTTGAAATGTGATTGCCTAGCTCTGCTCAGCCTCTTGTGCTTCTGCTGTGAGACAGCATGATCAGGACAGGGGCTGCTCCTCTGCCTGGGTCACAGTACGAGAAAACATGGCAGGTATACCCACAGTGACCCACAGCATGGAGCACTGCTGTAACCAACCCACTGTTCTGGCATAGCATGTTGGAGAAATGAATGTTGTAAGCCACTTGGATTTCTGGGTTGTTTGTTACCACAGCAAAAGCCCTGAGATTGAAGGAACAAGATATCTCCCATTTAATTTCATTCAAGTGCTAGCACAGCTGCCCCAAATGCCTTTATTTTGCCGAAGCTGAGAGCAGATGGCAAAAACATCTGCCTTCCTTTCTGCACCATTTAGAAAGCTCCTTTTTGCCATTCTCTCCAAAAGAACACACAGAGCTTCCGCCGTCCCAGAGAATCAGAGCTGCTTAAAGTTAAAAGTGGTCTGAAAGTAAGTTTACATATCATATTTTAAACATTTATGCAGCTTTAAAACAAATACAAGCCTGAAGCTGGCTCCAGCCCTCTCCCTCTCTTTACCTGCTTATGCAGCCCACTGCTTTCCAGCTCTCAAGAAGACAGAGTGTTGCTCAGGCCCTCGAGGTGGGTTTTGTCTGGATTCTGATTCTGCAAAGGATAAGATCAAAGTCTCAAGGTCCTGTCCCTCTGCACCAGTCTTCAGTGTGTCTTGGGAAGAACTTAGAGTGTGAACTGTGTATCAGACGTTAAGCAAAAAAAAAAAAAAAGCAGACTCAAAGAAATCCATGTAACACTGTATTTTATGCTCTACTCTGTTAGTACTCCCTAAAGTTGTCTACATGATATTAAAACTTTTGATAAAAAGTTAAAAAAAAAAAAGTCAGATTTATGACACAACTAAATATCCAGATACTAGGAAGCATCTGGATTGTTCTTACTTTTTATCAGTGTCTGTGATGACATTGGGAGCTCTGGTGGTATAGTGCCTAAGGCATTTGACTGCTAACCAGAAGGCCGGTGGTTCAAACCCACTAGCTACTCTCGGAAGGAAGGTTGGGCAATCTATTTCTGTAGTGGTACCACCTCAGAAACTCAAGGAAGGGTCGCTATGAGTTGAATCCGACTTGATGCCAGTGAGTTTGGGGTTTTTTGGTGATGACATTCACCCCATAGTCCCAGCTTACCTCAATATGCTGGTATTCCCAGGCTCTGCTTTTCCAACCTTGACTTTTCTCCTAAGATGTTGTTGCTGCTAGTTGCCTTTAAGTTGGCTCTGACTCATAATGACCCATCTACAATAGGATAAAACATTGCCCAGTCTGTGCTAGGCTCACCACTGTTGTTGTGGCCACTGTGTGTTTTGAGTGCCTTCCAACCTAGAAGGCTTATCTTCTAACACTAAATTGCACAATATTCTGTTGTAATCATAGAGTTTTATTGGCTAAGGTTCAGAAGTAGATTATCAAGCCTTTCTTCCTAGCCTGTGCTGGTCTGGAAGCTCCACTGAGACATGATCACCATGGATGACCCTGCTGGTATTTGAAATGCCAGTAAAATAGTTTTTAGTATCATGGCAACATGCAAGTCACCATAGTATGACAAACTGACAGGTCCCTGAAGGTATAGTTCCTTATATTCACTTGCTTGTCCACAAACACTTCAAGCTCAACATTAAAATTAAACTTTGGATATTCCCTTGAGCTTTGGATCCTTTCCATGTCCCATGCTGACAAATGGGGTTCCATCCATCCAATCATCAATGCAGAAGACTGGGAGTCTCATTGGCTGTCCTCCTTTCTCCCAGCCCTACATTAATCTGATTAGCAAATCCTATAGTGTTACCCCAATCCTTTGTGCAATATACCTGGGTATAAAGAATTCACACATATGTATATAAATAAAGGTCTTATTTATAGTATCTACAGGATTTCCCTAAAACTTCTTCCCTCCCACCCACATTCAGCATCTTCCACCCTAATTGTCTTAGTTTGTCTTAACTGTTGCAAAAACCTCCTAAGTAGACTCTGTATCCAGTCTAGCCAGTGCCCCCTTCATCTATAATCAATTCTTCAGACCAGCATCCTCTTCCTAAAACACAAATCTGATGATCACACTCCTTTCCTGAGAAGACTTTGACAGTTCTCCATAGACTACAGAATAAAGTTCAAACTTTGACCAGTACATGGAGACCATCATTAGTGGCCTTTGCTAACTTTCCAGCTCAGCTCCCATAATTCTCCCTTCCAATCCCAAGAGCCATTTCAAACTCCAGCTGTGTTCTTTTTTCTGGGAACACCTGTGTTTACCTAGCAGAACCCTACTTATTCTTCATGACTTAGCTCAATGATCTTGTCCTTCCTAAAGGTTACCCTGGCCCCCAGGCAGAGTTAGGCAGCCCCCTTCCAAACTGTGCACAGCTCTGCTACAGTGCCAGTGGTATTGCTTTTAGTAGTGAGCTTGCCTCCTCAAACTGTGAGCTCTGTGCAGGCAGCAAACCTGCCTGAGTTATCTTTCTATCCTCAGGGCCAGGCACACTAAATGTCTGTTGAATAAATGAAAGAAAGAATGAGTAATATCAGAATAATTCCTGTAATGATAGCCTGTCTATCTTTAAATGGAAAAATGGCTAAGCACATGAATTTTCCTTTCTGTAAATGAAAGTCAAAATGAGAATCAATAAGGTGTATTTTTTAAAAAAGCAATGTCCTTCTAAACAGAAGAAGAAAATATTGTCCTATTCAACCAAGCATTATCTCTGCAGAGACAATGACATTTGCTGTAGACTTAAAACATAAGGACATAGAACATTGATGTCCCAGTGCAGTAATATTAAAAAAGGGATGAATAATTAGGAATAAAGGTGTTTGGAACCTAAACTTTATTTTAATGAGAAAGCATAAAAAAGTTATTTTGCATCTCTGCAGAGCTCTCAGACTTCTATTTTGTAGATAGCATGGTCATTAACAACATGGAATTTGGAGCTGAAACTCTAGCTCCAGCACTACCTAACCCTGTGACTTTGGACAGGTAACTTAACCTCTCTGTACTTTAACTTTTCTGTTTGTAAAATAAGTAACAACTTCATAGGTTGTTATCAGGATTAAGTGAATTAAATGCAGATAAAATACTTAAGACAGCACTTGGCTGCTTGCAATACTATTGCCTACACAATACTGCATTATCAGTAACAGCAAACACTAATCTATGGGTAGATACATAGGTAGACAACCAAGAAGATCAGGTATGGGTAGGCAAATGGGAATAAACCCACAATCACACATAGATTTGACAGATAATATTTCTACTTATGTATTTGTATGTGCTATAAAAATGTCCATGTGCAGTTTAAACATAACAGGAGGCAAAGTTAGGATAACTTCTTAATCACAAATAACCACCTTGAAGGAGTGGATCACTGGGCCTGTAGGCCGGGAACCATGGTCACGGGGACATCGAGCACAAAATGGTATACAAAAATATTGTTCTACATCTTCCCTCAGTGAGTAGCAGCTGGGGTCTTAAAAGCTTGTGACCAGACATCTAAGTGGCAACTATGAATCTCTCCTCATCTGGAGCAAAGAAGAGTGAAGAAAATCAAAGACACGTGGGAAAAGTTAGTCAGAGGACTAATGGGCCATGAGAACCTCAACCTATATGGCAATGAGACAATGGCTACCAGTGCCAACCAGTCACCAAGGGATTAAATGGAGATCCTATATAGAGTGGGAGAAAAATGTAGAATAAAACAAAGAAACAAAAACCTTAAAAAAGAATAGGCTTATGGATCAGATAGAGGCTGGTTGAACCCCTGAGACTATGACCCAAGTCACCCTTTGGGCCTGGAATTGAACTCAGTGTCTTGGTTTCACTCTCAGCTAAACAATAGACAGGCCTACAACCTGAACAACTACATCAGGGAAATGCTCTTCTCAGAGCTCAGAGGGGCAGCATTTGCACAGTGAGAAGGGAGGGAGGAAGGAACGCAAAGGCGAGAAGAGCACAGGGAAGGGCAACCACAAGGAGGAACTGGGGCCTGAGCTGTTACACTGTGGGGAATGTAGCCAGTGTCACAAAACCAAATGAATCTGCTTTGTAAAACTTCTCCCAAATCACAGTTTTTCAAAAAGAAGAAGACAGCACCAGGCATAACATAAACACTAGTTAAGCCATTTATTTTCCCTAAAATACTCGGATAAATTTCCTAAGTATCAGAGTTAGTTGTTGTTGCTGTTATGTGCCGTGGAGTCAGCGTCAACTCACAGCGACCCCTCCTTGGGTTTCCGAGGCAGTATCACTACTGATAGTAGATTGCCCAACCTTCCTTCCAAGTGGCTGGTGGGTTTGAACTGCCAGCCTTCTGGATAGCAGTCAAGTGCCTTAGGCACTAAGCTACCAGAGTCAGAGCTAGTTAGACCCAGTTTAAACGGCATTTGTCTTACTATCAAAAGAAGTATTGCCGTTGAGTGGATTACGACTAATAGTGACTTCACGTATTACAGAGAACTGCTCCATAGGGTTTTCTTGGTTGTAATCTTTATGGAAGCGGATCACTAGGCCTTCCTTCCGTGGTACCAGTGGGTGGGTTTAAACCATCAGCCTTTAGGTTTAAAGTCATGAGTTATTTTTGCATTTCTATGGTCCCTCATCATAAATTATTGTCCAGGGTTTTCACAAAATGTACAAAATATCCACAACGTGTATATGGAGATTTTGAGAAATAGGTCCAAGTGATAAAACTTCAGGGTGTTTATCCCCAGCTTCCTGTCTTAACTAGTCTCCAGCTTTGGTTCTAGGAAGATCAATCCAGAGAGAGCCTGGTAACAGTGACTGGGAGGGAGCTCAGGGGGTACCGTGATGCGTGTGCTCAGTGCCACTGCGCCATCTAGTGGACAAAGGACCCAGCCGCCCCTTGCACCCTCTCAGAGTAAGTAGCTGGAGGGAAGGGTTTCAACCGATCCGTCCAGGCCAGCTCCCAGATGATCTCAGGACACCATCCGCTGATGTGCATCATCATGACTCTAATCTCCAGAGATGCCAGGAATCCTTCTTAAGGCTGACAGCTCTACTGTTCAATTCAGCTTGCCCATCCATCTGTTACAGCCATCTTTGCAAAATCAGGCAGAAAGAAGAAAGGAATGAAAATGGACTCAGAGATATTTAAACAGTGAGAAAGAGGCTAACCAATGTTAACGTATGCTTTCATAAGGATAAACCAGACAAGCCTGCAGCAAGACATGCCAGTGCGTAGTAACTTTTTGATCTCTGTTTCTGGCTTCCATGGGTCTTGGCACAGCACAGCCTGGGGGCTAACAAGGGCTGAGTCAACTAAGGGCTGAATCCCACTTTATTGGAGTGTTTTCAGGGGATGCCAATTGCTCTTTGTAGGTAATTAAAAGCCATATCCCCAGAAGGCCAGTCAGCACTCCTCGCCAGTAACTTTGCTCTGGCATGCAAGGCCAGGGTACTGAGTGCCATAGCGAGGTGAGCATCCACATAAAAGCCCAATCAAAGGGGTGCTTGGAGGCCAATAATCCACTTAGTCTTTATTCTCTATTCAAAGTTTCTGGTCACAGAGGCCAGGTGGGCCAATATTAAACTTGAAAGCCAAGTAGGTCTGAAATCAACAAGTAACTGAAATCACTTACTTTGGCCCCATTCAGCAAACTCCAGTGACTGTTATGATTAACCAGTGAGATGGTCACGGGCCAGTTTAGCTGCATCTTGTCCAGAATGAGACCTCTCTAGGTGATCAGTATAATTCACCATCATTACAAAAGTTCCTATTATTATTAGAAAGAATAAAGTCTCTGGGACACAATTTGTTCCAGACCACTTAATTTGGGATGAAAAGCAAAGTCCAAGTCAAAAAGAGGATTCAAGCAGGAAAAGTCTAAAATTATTTTTCTAAAAAATAGGAGTAGACAGGTTCTTATTTTTTCCCATTTTGCTATTCACAAAACCATAGAGTTGGAGCCTTGTTCTTTATAACAACCAATGAGAGAATTAGAGAAACTGAGTCAAGTCACCCTTTCATGAAAATGCCAAAGGAGAGGCAGCTAGTGATAGGTCCTATTTATACCACAGAGTTTTGAAGAAAAGGGACAATCTTGCCCCATCTCTATGGTGACTAGCTGTCCTGAGCCAGATAGGTTGCTGTAGGTCCTCAGTGGTCGGCACTGCATGGATACAAATCCTGGTGAGTCTGAAATGAAGAGAGCAAGGCTTCAGGCCACCTACTTGCCCCTCTCACCACCCACAACAACCTATTCAGGTCCAAGAGAGAGACTAAGTTTCCTCTCTTGAATGACAGACCTGGGACTCAAGAATCTAAAGTGCATGCTCTTAACTTCATTTCATAGCTTCTACACCAGGAACTCATTTGGGGGTGTAGAAAAATCATTCATTCAAAAAAAATTTTTGAGTTTCCACAAAAAGTAAAAAGTTACCAAAGCAAATAAAATATAGCCCTGCTCCCAATGAGTTTTTGTCCATTCACTAAAGAAACTACACAGTACATCCGCACATACAAAGCAGCATGATGAGTCCTATAGGGAGGTTCATGTGCATGGGCACAGGACAGCAGACATCCACATCCACTCTGGAGAGTGAGGGAAGATTTCCTCAGGAGACCTAACACTAAATCCCAAAGAATGAGGAGTTAATCAGAGGAGAGAGGAGAGAGACTCTAGCATGTCCCCCGAACATGGAAGAATGTGATAAATTCAGAGGACTGTACAAAGTTGGACATGGTTAGAGCATTGTGTGTCTGTGTCAATGTGTGCTGTGTTGGGGAGGGGACAGTGTGGAGTGGAAGACAAGGAGATAAGACTGCTGAGGCAGGAAGCAGCCACATCATAAGGGTCTTTGATGCCATGCTAAGGAGTTAAGAATTCATGCTGAAGCTAATGTAAAGCAATTGAGAGACTTTACCTTGATGTGATTTAATATGTATTTTGCAAAGATCAGTTTAGTAGCAGTATGGAGGATGAATTGAAGGGGGAAGGAGTAAAATTCAGGATGATTTCAAAAGAGAAAGAGCTCCTTTTCCCAACTAAAATTGCTTCCAGAAATACCAACCAGTGGCAGTTATTTTTTTATAGGAAGAAGAAGAAACAAAGTGTGCTGGGCAGGCAAACCCTCATAATACTCACCACATTCACAACTCCAAAGAGCTCTTCCCCAAGGGTGCCTTATGCAGCCTGTGACCTCTACCCCTGGCCACAATTACCAGATCCAGGATGGGCTTCTGATTAGAGGGAACCAATCCAGCAAAAAATATAAGCCTCAAGTTGCAATATTGAAAGATTCTATGGGCAAAATATTGAATGATGCAGGAAGTGTCAAAAGATGATAGAAGGAATACACAATCATTGTACCAAAAAGAACTGGTTGATGTTCATCCATTTCAGGAGGTGACATATGATCAAGAATCAATGGTATTGAAGGAAGAAGTTGAAGCTGCACTGAAGGAATTGGTGAAGAACAAGGCTCCAAGAACTGACGGAATACCCATTGAGATGTTTCAACAAATGGATGCCCCACTACAGACACACACTTGGTTATGCCAAGAGATTTGGAAGACAGCTACCTGGCCAACTGACTAGAAGAGATCTGTATTTGTGCCCATTCCAAAGAAAGCTGATCCCACAGAATGTGGAAATTATCGAACAACATCATTAATATCACGTGCAAGTAAAATCTTACTGAAGATAATTCAGAAATGATTGCAGCAGTATATTGACAGAGAACTTCCAGAGGTGTAGGCTGGATTCAGAAGAGGATGTGGAACAAGGGATATCATTGCTGATATCAGATGGATCTTGGCTCAAAGCAAAGAATACCAGAAAGATGTTTACTTGTGTTTTATTGACTATGCAAAAGCATTTGATTGTGCAGATCGTAACAAATTTTGGATAACATTGAGAAGAATGGGAATTCCAGAGCACTTCATTGTATTCATAAGGAACCTGTGCATAGCCAGGAGGCTGTCGTTCAAACAGAATAAGGGGACACTGCATGGTTTAAAATCAAGAAGGGAGTGAGTCAGGTTGTATCATTTCACCATACTTTTTCAATCTATATGCTGAGCAAATAATCCAAGAAGCTGGACTATATGAAGAAGAACATGGCATCAGGATTGAAGGAAGGCTCATTAATAACCTGCAATACGCTGATGACACAACTTTGCTTGCTGAAAGTGAGGATGACTTGAAGCACTTACTGATGAAGATTGAAGAATGTAATCTGCAGTATGGATAACATCTCAATATAAAGAAAACAAAAATTCTCACAACTGGACCTATAAGCAACATCATGATAAATGGAGAAAAGATTGAAGTTGTCAAGGACTTCACATTGCTTGGTTCTACAGTCGACACCAGTGGAAGCAGCAGTCAGGACAACAGATGACGTATAGCACTGGGCAAATCAGCTGCAAGGGACCTCTTTCAAGTGCTGAGGAGCAAAGATGTCTCTTTGAGGACTAAGGTGTGCCTGACACAGCCATGATATTTTCAATCGCCTCATATGCATGTGAGAGCTGGACAATGAACAAAGAAGACGGAAGAAGAATTGATGCTTTTGAGATGTGGTGCTGGTAAAGAATGCTGAAAGTACCATGGACTGCTAAAAGAACTAAAAAATCTGTCTTGGAGGAAGTGCAGCCTGAATGCTCCTGGGAAGCGGAAATGGCCAGACTTCATCTCACCTACTTTGGTCATGTTATCAGAAGGGACCATTCCCCGGAGAAGGATGTCATGCTTGGTAAGGTGGAGGGTCAACGAGGGAGGGGAAGGCCCTCAACAAAATGGATTGACACAGTGGCTGTGGCAATGGGGTCAAGTATAGCAGGGATCACGGAGCTGGCATGGGACCAGGCGGTGTTTCGTTTTGTTCTGCTGTGCATAGGGTCGCTATGAGTCAGAGACAACTCAACGGCACCTAACAACAATAACAACAACAATCCAGGAACTAGATGGTGTGGTTGGGGACAAAAGCTCAGCCCATCTACAATGACTTAATAGATACTACTCTGCAGAGTTTTAATAGGGACATGAAAGAGGGTTGAACAGGTAGTGGAAGAAGCAGAAATTGGAAAAGCTATTTAGAAAGCAAAGACAGACTATCTGGACTGTGTAACAGAGTGTTCATGCTGCTGATGGGTCACCAGATAACCTCTCAACTCTCAAATGGGGTTCCACTCTTAAAGACCTCCAACCGTTCGTGAGCACCTGTGAGGCTGGGCCCTGTGGCTAAGATTCCATTGTCAATAACAATGCCCCAGTATGCAAAGTGAATGTGCTTCTGCTCTTTGCAACCCTTAAAGAAGGTTAACAAACACACACTGGTATCTAGGAAGCCAGACAAAGGTTGAGATTTGCTGGTGTAAACTCAGACCTGTCTGCAGTCTATTTGACTATGTCATTTAATCTTCCGCCATGCAGTATCCAAATTCTATCTTGGGAGAGTTATTGGGCCCATAAGTCCTCACCCTAGGACGCCAAGATTATAGAAGGTGTCACAGAAATCCCCTGAGCTGGGTCAAGACAACTTGGAGCCCATTACATGAGCCTAGGCAGGCAACTTGTAGGTGCAGAGAAACAATGAGCTTCCATCATCCTGGGCTGTGAAGCACCTAGCACACAGCAGTGACCTGTTCCAGGTCACAAAGTCTGGATGTCCATCTCTTAAGTACTGGGTTCACCATTGTTCAGTTTCACTGTACAAGCCTCACTGAATGTGTCCTGGGGCCCCAACTGATATAGAGACAGCAAGGGCTGTGCAGAAGATAGGGAAAGTGTAGAAATGTTCTTAACGAACTCAGGCTCTCTCTGTGGAAATGATGTAGACTCAGGAAACAGTGCCAAAAGTGAGATATAAACACTTATTGAGTACCTACACTCTGCCAGGCACTGTTCCAGGCATTTTGGGACATCATCTCTATCCCTGACTCCAGCCTTGCAAAGCTGTTATTATTATTATCATGTTTTAATACAGTTGAGATATGAGATTCAGAGAAGTGAATGAATTTGTCCACTATACCAGAATAGGTGTGTGGATTGAACCTCAATGGGAACCATATCAGGTTTTCAGGGAGAAGAGTAACATAAGGACAACATCAGTTTGGAAGGACTGGTTGGGAGATGTTATCCAGGACTGTCTTGGAATGTCTGGGTGGTGCAAATGGTTAATGTGCTCAGCTGCTAACTGAAAGGCTGTAGGTTCAAGGCTGCCCCGAGGTGCCTCAGAAAAAAGACCTGGTCATCAACTTGCAAAAAGCAGCCCCTGAAATCTCTGTGAAGCACAGTTCTACTGTGACACATATGGGGTTGCCATAAATTGGAATCAACTTGATGGCAATTGGTAGTAGGCAGAATTACCTTAAGATTGAGGAAACCAGATGTTTTATAGTAATCTATGCAGAATGTGAGGCAGGACTGTTGCTATGGGAAATAAGGGGAAGAGGAAGTTTGAACAGAGAGATGTATGATCACCAAAGATGTGTAGATACACATTCACACACACACACTCACACCGTGAAAAGTCATATCTGTCAGATGTGAGAAAATCAAAAGTTAACAAGTTTCCTGAATCTTAAGCAATTTTGGAGTTGATTATATTTGGAGTGCAATTCCCTGTACCAGGTAGGTCTTATCATCTGCCCAAACCCAGCCCTTGCTCTAGAACAACCCTCATCCAGAGACTCTGCCGATGTTTATCCATGACCCCATCTCTAGCATATACTTATCAGCATATACCTAACATCTATCACAATAACCAGCAACCAGCCTGCTCTTGATCAAGACTCTAAAACACGATACAGATCCTATAATCAGAAATAGAGAGAGTAGTCCTTGTTCCTAACAGTGTCCACTCCTGTTCCCACAAGAACTGCTTATAGTTTGGATCTTGTCTCCAAGCAATTACCTCCAATACAATTATAACATCTCCCTGCTTGAGCTAGCCCAAGTGGAACTCTGCTTTACAACTGATGTCTGACTGAGAGAGCAAGGCAGATAAACACACTCTAGTCCAGGAGTTGCAAAAAGCAGCCTGCAGGAAGGATCACAGACATGCTTGCTTTGTCCCCACAGTGTTGCTGTTGTTCTTATAATTTGGATTTGACTGCCTTTAGACAGTGCCAACTTACTTGTTTGCCACAGTCCTTACTCCTGCCTACTGTGCTCCTAGAATACCTAACCATCCTCATCCATTCTGTATCACCTACACTGAATTTGAAATCCTTGATCTAGACCTGGTGTAAGGGATGTGTGTGTGGCATGTACTGTGTGTGTGGTGTGTTTGCTGAGTGTGCATAGTATGTGTGTTGTTGATGTATGTGTTGTGTGCACACACGTGTATGTGTGGGTGAAGGCTAACTATGTGTCTATGAGAGCACCAATCGTAGTAAAAGAGAAAGAAAACTGTCTGGGAGCAGACTTCCTTTCATCATTTCAGTTGTTCTAAAGCAAATGTATTTTATGAGCAAAAGTCTTTGGAAGCAAAGGGAAAGCAGTATTATCATCAAATAACATGTGCAGCCAAATTTCCCTGACATATTAATAATAGGCACAGTGGTCATTTTACAACTTGATGAATAGGTGTAACTGCTGCATTAGTCAGGATGTTTTTGTTTGCAAGTGGCAGAGATCCAACTCAAACTAGGAGGGATGGAACCTACTTTATAGTGTCAAGAGAAGACTTTCTGTAGAAACTAGATTTCAGGGACAGGCCTCTCTGTTTCTCATCTCTCTCTCTCTGTCTTCTGTGTGTGTGTCTTTGGTTTTATCCTGCAGAAAGGTTTTTCCTCTGTGTGGAAAGGGAGGTGACTACTGCAACTACCAGAACTATGTAATCCAAATTTAGCAACTCCCTTGAAAAGACACCTTCTCTCTCCCCCTATCCTTTTCATGGGAACATACTGATTCCAGTAGGATAACTTTGGCTGATTGTGTTAGGCTCCAGGAGAATGGGGTTCTCTAATTGGCTGGGCCTGGTCAGGTGCCCACCCCTTTATGGCCAGGGTTGGCAGTCTGCTACCAAAACAAGGGAGACAGGAAAAAATTTGTTAGAAACCCTAAAACAATAGCTATATAATCCACAATAACTGATTAATAATTTCTTTTAGTGACATCATTTAATATTACATTGCCTAGTGAAAGCAAGCATTTTTGGACTCAAATAGTGGGTATTTGGTTAGGCGGCTTCTGAGATCCCACTCCTTGAAACTATCAAGCAAGATGTTCCATTTCTTTGCAGGGCCATCTAGGGCCCAAGTACTCCCACAACACAAAAACTTTCTTCCTCTCTTTTCTCTACAGACTCTGGCTCAAACCACCGACAGAAGAAAACCATGAACCCTCATGTGTGAGGATGAGCTATTAGAGTGGGAAGGAAGAAAAAAGGATGAGAGACACTTTGGAGTTTCTGGAGAAGGGAAAGAGAAGTCACCTGTAGGTTGTAGGTGAGACCATACCAAAGGCAAACTTCACTTATCTTGAAAACTGTCCCTACAGAGAAGGCCAGATGCTACTGGTTCAGGACTTTTCTGGGCCTATGTGTGGACCCAGGAGTGATGATGGCATAGTGATTAAAGCACTCACTGCTAACAAAAAAGTCGTCAGTTCTAACCCACCAGCTGCTCTGTGGGAGAATGATGAGGCAATCTGCTTTTGTAAGGATTTACAGCCTTGGAAACCCTGTGGGGGAAGTTTTAGTCTAGCCTATAGAGGCACTAGGAGTCAGAATTAACTTGATGGCAGTGGATTATTTGGTTTTACGTGTTAGGACAATCTGGGGAGGAGCCAGGTAACTCCAATAATACTCATTACATGCAGAGTGGAGTCTGAATTTGGCAGAAACATGCTTGTAGCTGGGACTTAGAAGGCTACAATGAAGGTGATCCTGAAAGCGGAAATCCAATTGCCCTGCAAGAGTAGAATAGAGAAGAATAAACTCAAAGTAGCCATGATTAGTCAGCTGAGAAAGCTGGGGAAAATACCTAGAGAAAGGGCTCAGAGGCAATTTAAGAATGCCTAACTGGAGCCATCCCCGCAGCTTGGAAACAGAGCTTAAATTAATGGAACTGTAACCAGCCTGAGAGGCATTGGTGGTTCAGTGGTAGAATTCTCACCTTCTGTGCTGGAGACTTGCTTCCACTCCTGGTCATTGCTCCTCATGCCGTCACCACTCGCCTGTTGTTGGAGGCTTATATGTTGCTATGATGCTGAACATGTTTCAGCAGGGCTTCCAGGCTAAGATGAACTAAGAAAAAAGGCCTAGAGATCTACTTCTGAAAATCAGCCAGTGAAAGCCCCATGGATCATAATGGAATATGAACCAATCCACAAACATGGTGGGCAGTGATTCATTCAGTCAAGCGTGAGGTCCCCTTGAGTCAGGGGCAGACTCCACAGCAGCTAAAAACCGAAGAAGAATGTCACCTCAGTCAGGGGCCAAAGAGGCTTGCATGGAGCCCTAAAATGGGAGTTAGAGAGCCATCTCCAGCCCTATCTCTCTGGGGAGAGGGAATAGTCTTGGCTGCCTTCTGGGCATCAGGTGTGTAAACAGTCACATTTTAGGAAAGTAATTGATTCTATACATTGGCACATTATCTTCTTAGCTCCAACCCCCCAAGAACCTAAAGTATTTCATCAAGTATATGCAAGATGGATTATTATTTTATGTACCATAAAGAAAATTAAGTCTATACAACTATGAGACCAGAAGAACTAGATGGTGCCCAGTTACCACTGTCATCCACTTGGAAGGGGATCTATGTAGGAGATCCTTAATAGAGAGGGAGAACAATGTGGAACAAAACTCAAAATCATTTGGGGAAAAAGAAAAAAAAGGTGAGGACCAGGTTTGCTGGTCTGTTAGAGCCTGGTGGAACCACTGAGGCTATGGCCCCTAGCTGTCCTTCAGGTCTAGAATTGAACCCACACCTGTGGAAACCACAGCCAAACAAAATACAGGCATGTGAGTTAAACATTTACCTCAAGTAGATGCATGCCTTGGAGAGAACAAGCATGGGAGAAAGAAGGGCTACTTATGCACAGGGTGACAGCTGAGGGGGCAGGAGTGTATGGAGGGATGGACACTGGGAAGAGGTAACTATGGGGAGGAAGTGGGAGGGGAGCTGTTGCATTGTGGTGAACTGTGGTCAATGTCATGAGACAAAGTATATGTGAACTGCTGTATGGAAAGTGAATTTGCTCTGTAAATCTTCACCGAAATCACAATAAAAAAAAAAAAAAAAAGAAAATTAATTATGCCAAGTATCCTACATAATGTTTTCTTATCACTTTTAATCAGACTCAGATGTATTAGATAAAGATTTGATCACATATCAAGTCTTGTGCATACATAAAAAGAAAAATGTATATGAAATAAGGTGCCCAAAGTAATTCCTAAAACTTCTTCATGTTCAATGTCTGATCCATCTGAATCACTCTTAGACTCCAAGTCCTTGAAGTCTGTGTTTTCCTATCCAATATCATCCCCTGTACCTTCAAGAATGTTGATGATGAAGTATTTCTTAAAAGACAATAATTGTATATGGTTATCTTTGTTCTTAAAAGACATGAGCTAAAGTATTATGCTATTTTCACCTCACTTTCAAGTGGTCCAGCAAAAACAAAACAAAACAGGGAGAGTAAGAGCTTGTTCTGGTTACCTAGTGCCGCTCTGACAAGAATATACCACAAATGGGAGGCTTGAACAAGCAGGAGTTTATTCTCTTACAGTTTGGAGGCTTTAAGTCCAAGTTCAACATGCCACCCTCTAGGGGCTGGGTGAAAGCCCTCAACCTTGGGCTTTAGCTCTGCCTCCTGATCCTGGCCCACTGGAGCTAGAGGCTTTTCTTCACTCAAACAGCTGCTTGCTGACAAGCCCAAGGTTGACAAGTAACTACACAGCAGGCCATTAATTCAAATCCATTGAAAGTCACAAGGTCAGCAAGCATGACAGGCTGCTGAACAACAACATGGCTATGTGCAGTGTTCAAGCGTGCCATAAGCTAGAGGCTGTTCCCCAAGGTTTCTCCTTATATACAGGAAGAAGACCACAACCCTAAGGCTACTCATGGTAGATTCCACCATGGAGTTGATTACCAGTCTCATCATGAGGAATACTACATCCAGCTGCCCAGCCACTCAACGAGGCCCAGCCAAGTTGACACACAAACTTAACTACCACAGAGCTAAAGTTAATGCCTTAAAATGGGGCCAAGTCGCATGTCAGCTAAAGATGGCTGCATCCAGACCATTCAAGTAGAGGTTGCCTTGAGCCCCCCTGTGGCTGAGGAAGAGCAGAGGAGGCACTAGCTGCTGAGAGAAAGAGAGCCTCAGGCTCCAAGGTGGAAAATCACAGACCAGATGATATTATCAAGGAAAATTTAACACTTGATATCATAACTGAAATAATTAACCAACTCCCAGATGCAGAAAAGTAATTTGAGCTGCAAAACTTGTACTATAACAAAGGGTGGATTGTTTGATCTTGTTTTTGATGGTCTTTGTCCTATTCTCTTGGTTATACCTATGAATGGTGCCCTAGCAACCAGGTATGACTCAGTCCAGCTACCAGCTAACCAGCTACCCATCTTCATTTACAGGATTAGAATTTCTAAGCCTGTCTTTAGAAAGATGCTGCTTCCTATTTTGCTTCAGACTGTTTATAGCATACCTTGGGTCTAGACAATGTAAGCTACTCATAAAAGGCCTTCAGTTTCCTGAACCTGGTCTACAAAGTCATGATTTTAAGCAGCTATGTACACAAAAATAAAGTGGTAAAAAATGAAACAACAAAAAAAACCTCTCGAGATGATATCAACTAGAAAATTTAAAGTGTAGATATGTATTCATTGAACTATTTTTTCTTAACTTTTCCTTAAGTTACAAATTTTTCAAAATAAAGTTATGTGGGGGGGGTACTCCACTGTTGTCTTCAAGATTGTCTTCCTAATTTTCTTCAAGCTGCCATATACCTATCCTGAGAGTTTTGACTCCAGTGTTTTCAAGATCTTTCCAGAATCATGACTCAAATTCCTCCTCCAAGTGGTCCTAAAGTGTTTTGTTGATGGAAACATCAACGGTTGCAGTTTTCTGGGCATACACAAGAAATAACAACCAAATCCATTTATGTGCAGGCAATGGAAACCACATCAGAGCTGCCGCCTAGCTGACCAACAGCAATTGTTAGATGAATCCCTGTATCGGCAATGTTAAAGACAGGAGGGGAAAGTCTATCTTAAAATTGGTCAGTTGACACACACATGCAGACCACTTGGTAGTTATGAATCTCAACGTGGGCTAACAAGTGGGAAATCTGGTTTCTAAGTCAGTCTTTGTGAGATTAGTATGCATGGGTTACTCTCCTTGACCTAGAATTGCAAGTCCGGACCATCTCTTGGACCATGGTGACCCTGTCAAAGTACCCTGATCTATGAGGCCAGCCTGAGTATCAGCCAGGCTCTTTCCCTGTTTGCATCTTTATCTCTTCTGCCTCTGAGGATGACCAGGATCAGCACTGTGCAAACAGAGAGATGCAAGCTTGCTAAGAGGGATTTTACAGCGTTGCATTCCTTACAATAGGATGATAAGAAGAGCAGGAGATCACATCCCATTTCTGGCTATACCGTTAACTTATCTGCTAACCAGAATAGTAATGTCTTAATACCTCCTCCTGTCTTCAAGAAATATTCAAGTTCCTGGTACACTTCACGGCAATATTGTGACCAAGCGAAGGAAGACCAAAATAATAATAATTATAATAAAATATGAAGCATTACTCAACTATGAGACCAGAAGAACAAGATGGCACCTGGCTACCACCATCAACCACTCGGAGGGGGATCTATGTAGGAGATCCTGGATAGAGTGGGAGAACAGTGTGGAACAAAACCCAAAATCATTTGGAAAAAAAAAAAAAAGGGACCAGGTTTGCTGGTCTGATAGAGCCTGCTGGAACCACTGAGACTATGGCCCCTAGCTCCCCTTTGGGTCTGGAATTGAACCCACACCTGTGGCTTCCAGCCAAACAAAAGACAGGCATATGAGCTGAACATTTACAATAGGTAGACAGACTCCTTGGAGAGAACAATCATGGGAGAATAGAAGGGCTGTGTATGCACAGGAACATTGCTCAGGGGTCAGGAGTGTATGGAGGGAAGGATACAGGAAGAGGTAACTATGGGGAGGAAGTAGAAGGGGAGCTGTTGCATTGTGGTAAATTGTAGTCAATGTCGTAAGACAAAGTGTATGTGAACTGCTTTATGGAAAGTGAATTTGTTCTGTAAACTTTCACCCAAATCACAATAATTTGAAAAAAAAAAAAAAAAAGAATATGAAGTATTACTATTATAAAAGCAAAGGTTTTCGAAAGGACAGATAAGAATAATGATCCCAAAACATAGCTGAGGACACTTTTTTTTTTAATTTTTATTGTGATTTGAGTGAAAGCTTACAGAGCAAACTCACTTTCCATACAGCAGTTCATACACATTTTGTCTCATGACATTGACTGCAATTCCTCACAATGTAACAGCTCTCGTCTCACTTCCTCCCCATAGTTACCTCTTCCCTGTGTCCTTCCCTCCCATGTATTCCCACCCCCACGCCCAGCTGTCTCCCCATGCAAACACTGCCCTTCTGTTCTCCCATAAGGACGCTTTCTTCTTTAATGAATTTATTTACCGTCATTCTGTTAGTTCCTGAAGGGAAGATTAGCTCAGTAGCTTGTTTTCCTAGTCTTTCCTTTTATTTGCCCCTTTGGATATAACAAGTCTGTTCTGAATTAGTCAAATATGCTTAGAACTCAAAAGCATGCTGTGATTATGCCCTTTTACACATTTAATGTGGAAAAAACCTCACTAACAAAAAAGTATGAACACTCCAAGATAATGGGCTTCCTTCCTTCTGTGGTCTTGGCACTTTCATGTGTTACTCCAGGTTCTGAAGCCCAGCTAGTTCCCCACCACCCTGGAGGGCCCACTACACCACCCCTACAGCTGGCAGTCTGCCCTGGTGGGGTGGTTCTCCTTCCTCCAGCAGAGTAACCCCTGAAGTGCAGCCCCTGAAAGGCAAACTCTGGGTTTGTTGGGGTTTACTCTCCAAACGGAGGCAAACCGAAGTGACTCAACCAGTTCCAACAGCTTCTATTTTATGACTTGAAATCTGTTATGGATTGAATTGTGTCTCCCAAAAATATGTGTTGGAACCATAAACCTGTGGATGTAATCCCAGTTGAAGAGTCCATGCGGGGGGAAAACAGTTAAGCACTAGACTATGAGCCAGAATCTGAAAAGTTGTGGCCAGTAGTCTAACCCACAGAAGCATCTGGGAAGACAGTCCTGCCATCTGCTTCCAAAAGGTCCAAAGAAAAAATAAAACCAAACTCACTGCTGTCCAACTGAACCCTACTCATAGCGACCCCTCCTTGGATTTCTGAGGCAGTACCCACCAGCCACTCCTTGGAAGGAAGGTTGGGCAATCCTACTTCCGTAATGATACTGCCTCGGAAACCCAAGGAGGGGTCGCTATGAGTCGGGGTCGACTCGATGGCAAATAACAACAACAACAACATCACTACGGCAATAGATTGCCCAATCTTTCTCCCAAAGAGTGGCTGGTGGGTTTGAACCACCAGACTTCTGGTTAGCAGTCAAATGCTTTAGGCACTACACCACCAGAGCTCTGAAAGGTCACAACTATGAGAAACCTATGGAGTAGGTCTACTTTAAATATCTGGGTTCATCATGAGTGAGAATTGACTTGACATCAACTAACAATAATGCCATTTCAAAGTAGGATTTTCTTTGTTGTGTAAATAAGGCCATATCAGTGTAGGGTTTTCCTTAAACCTAATCACTTCTGAGATATAAAAAGAACAAATGAAACACAGAGAAGCAAGAACAAACAGGGGAAGAGAGATGCCATATGAAGATCTCCAAGGAGGTAAGGAACAGAAACTGAATGAGACAAAGATCCTCCCCCGAAGCTGACAGAGAGCCTTCCCCTAGAGCCAGCACCTAGAGTCAGGCTTCTCGTCTCCTAAAGCGTGAGAAATAAATTTCTGTTCATTAAAATCATCCACAGCAACCCTAAGAAACTAAGAGAGAATCACACACAAAGACGAAGACAGGGGAACCAAACTACAGCTACTTGGATGGACAGGACTCCACCTTCCACCATACCTCTGTCCTCTCCATTTCCTGTGTTCAGGATGTGGAACACAGTCTCTTTCTGTGTGCCCTCTGTTCTTTTTGCTATATCCTTCTTTGTTGGCTATACTTGTGACTGTTGTAGAAGGACTGTTTACTACCTAAATGGCAAGTTTCTGAAACCCTCAGGACAGGGATATTTCTTGGGGAAACTCAGAGAGAAATAAGCACTATTGAGGCAGAATTCTGAAAACAGATGGCTTATAGGAATTTTGGCCATTTGGGGCAGCAGGATTTTTCATGTCAGATGGAGACCTCTCAATCTAGAGCTACATATATAGATATAGATATAGATAGATATACAATCAAGAAGGGAGTGCATCAGGGTTGTATCCTTTCACCATACTTATTCAATCTATACGTTGAGCAAATAATCAGAGAAGCTGGACTATATGAAGAAGAACATGACATCAGGATTGGAGGAAAGCTCATTAACAACCTGTGATACACTGACAACACAGATTTGCTTGCTGAAAGTGAGGATGCCTTGGCATACTTACTGATGAAGATGAAAGAATACAGCCTGCAGTATGAATTGCATCTCAATATAAAGAAAACAAAAATTCTCACAATTGGACCTATAGGCAGCATCATGATAAATGGAGAAAAGACTGAAGTTGTCAAAGAGTTCACATTGCTTGATTCTACAACCCATGTCGATGGAGGCAGTAGTCAGTACATCAGACGACACATAGCACTGGGCAAGTCAGCTGCAAGGGACCTCTTTCAAGTGCTGAGGAGCAGAGATGTCTCCTTGAAGACTAAGGTGCACCTGACACAAGCCATGATATTTTCAATCGCCTAATATGCATGTGAGACCTGGACAATGAATAAAGAAGACTGAAGAGGAATTGATGCCTTTGAGATGCGGTGCTGGCAAAGAATGCTGAAAGTACCATGGACTGCTAAAAGGACTAACAGAGCTGTCCTGGAGAAAGTGCAGCTGGAATGCTCCTTGGAAGCGAGAATGGCCAGACTATGTCTCACCTACTTTGGTCATGTTATCAGAAGGAACCATTCCCTTTAGAAGGATGTCATGCTTGGTAAGGTGGAGGGTCAACAAGGGAGGGGAAGGCCCTCGAGATGGATTGACACAGTGACTGCAGCTATTGAGTCAAATATAGCAGGGATCACCGAGTTGGCACAGGACCAGGCAGTGTTTCATTCTGCTGTGCATATATATATATATATAGCATTGTTGTTATTATGTGCTGTCGAGTCAGACCCAACTCATTGTTATTCCTCCTTGAGTTTCCAAGGCGATATCACAATATCACTACGGAAGTGGATTGCCCAACCTTCCTTCCAAGTAGTGGCTGATGGGTTTGAACTGCCATCCTTCTGGTTAGCAGTCAAGTGTCTTAGGCACTGTTGTTGTTGTGTGCCATGGAGTTGGAAGCGACTCATAGAGACCCCTCCTTGGGTTTCTGAGACAGTATCACTACAGAAGCAGATTGCCCAACCTTCCTTCTGAGGAGTGGCTGGTGGGTTTGAACCGCCAGCCTTCTGGTTAGCAATTAAGTGCCTTAGGCACTACACTACCACAGCTCCTATAGGAATTAGGGAGCTGCTAACCAGAAAGTCAGGTTTCAAACCCACCAGCTGTTCCACAGAAGGAAGATGGGGCAGTCTACTTCTGTAAAGATTAACCAACTCAGAAACCCAATGGGGGTTGCTATGAATTGGAATTGACTACATGCAGTGAATTTGGCTTTTTGTGAGTTTATTTATTATCTACACATTTGTTCAGAATGACTGAACTTTCATTCTTTAATTTGCTCTTGTTCAATTTCAATGCTTACTTAATCAGCATGAGTGATACAGATACACATGCATAACAAAACATACAAAATGTTAAAGATGTTAACTTTTGTAAGGTAGAATTATGTGATCCCCACCCCCCTCTTCTTTAAAAAAAAATTTTAATGTTTAATTGCAAAAACTGTACAAAGAGGTCCCAAGTGTTCTCCACTTTTTTCTGTTTCCTTTTTCCTTGTTTCCTTTCTTTCTTCCTCTCTTTCACAATCAATGTAGATTATGAGTGAGAGAAACTTTCCACAGTAAATTAGGACCCCAGGGCAGTTACGTCCTCCCTTACTGGCATCTTCAGATGGAAGAAGTGCCGTGGTCCAGCCTGCCCCTCACCACCTCACTCCGTGTTCAGGCTGGGCTGTGGGCTACAGTGTCAGGGGAGCAGCAGCATCCTCAGGGTTTGCTCACACTTGGCACAAGTTTCTTAAGAACTGGGATGAAGGTCATCTTGCCCTTCAATGTGTTCTGCCACCCTCCAGCTGCCTGTTCTCCTTGGTAGGAAACAGTGTTACACTGCTACTGTCCTGAGCCTCTCTGTCCCATGTGTCCAGGTGTCCGTGCCCCTGGTGGCCAGGGCTCTGTCACCAGGACAGTGAAGAGCTGCTCTCAACCTCAGACATAGCAAATGGCAATTTGTAATTTCCTCTTCTCCACAGATACTGTGGATATTATCACCCCTTGTGATAATATGCGCCCAATATGAACTTCAGTATGTTCTTGTTGTCATTCAGTCTTTCATTTTCCTTTTCACCTTGATTTTGATAGTTCTAAACTTCCAGGTGGTTCAAACCTACCAGCCACTCCCTAGAAGAAAGATGAGACAGTCTGCTTCCATAAAGATTTACAGCCTTGGAAATCCAATGGAGTCACTGTGAGTGGGAATCAAACTCCATGGCAGCCAGTCTTTTTTTTTTTTTTT
>NW_006922632.1:282736-301220 GCF_000298275.1 Orycteropus afer afer
CTTATTTCTTTTTCAGCAATCTCTTTGCTGGTGTAGAGGAATCCAACTGATTTTTGGATGTTGATCTTATATCCTGCGACATTACTAAATCCCTCAATTAGTTCCAGTAGTTTTTTGATTGAATCAGCCAGTCTTTTTTGTTGTTAAACTTCTTAGGGAGTTGTCTAAGAGTCCTCTTTCTTAACGGTCTCTCAGAACAAGACATAACACCCCCTGAGACATCAAAGCAGGTAGCACAGTCCTGGGGAATAATGCCTTGGACACTGCCACCTAACCATCAAGCCACGTTGACACTACTGAAGAATGAGCCAGAATTTTGCTCCAGGAGACTCGGCGGGCCAGAGACTTAAGACACTGAGGCTCCCACATACTAAAAGCTGATATGAAAAAGAAATTGAGAAATAGAGTTCTTAATTCTATTGTAAAATGCATTAAGTGACCAAGTATATAATGTGGTTGAATTGGTAACATTTTATAAAACTAACAGATTTTCTGTAGGAAAATGCTACCAGAATATCTGACGTATGGTCAGAGATAGCCTGGCAAGTGAGCTAGATATTCTTGGATGACAATCCCAGCTTTAAGATTAAACAGCTGTGTGACCTTGGGAAATGTAGTTTTTATTTACTCATCTGTAAAATGAAGCTTTTTCAAGTATAAGAATGTCTAATACCTAATAAAAGTAGTTTTAAATTATCAAATGAAATAAGGCATATTCCCAATACCATCAAATGAATTCCAACTCCTAGCAACCCTATAGGACAGAGTACAATTGCTCCATAGAGTTTCCTAGGCTGTAAATCTTTATGGAAGCAGACTGCCTTATGTTGCTCCTGTGGAACAGCTGGTGGGTTGGAACTACGGACCTTTTGGTTAGCAGCCCAATACTTTAACTCCAGCAGCACCACTAGAGCTCCTGAGATAACATGTATACTGCACTGTGTTTAATTCTTTCCTTGACAGACAGCTACACCAAAAAAAAAAAAAAAAAAAATCCACTGCTGTGGAGTTGATTACAACTCACGGCAGACAGTAAACTCTTAAAAATATTACCTCTTATCATCTTAATAAATGTTGTTGTTCTTCTTAGATACCGTCAAGTCACCTCCATCTCACCACAACCCTGCGCACAACAGAACGAACCACTGCCCAGTCCTGTGCCATCCTCACAATCCTTGCTATGCCTGAGCCCATCACTGCAGCCACTATCTATCTCGTTCAGGGTCTTCCTTTTTTTGCTGACCCTTTACTTTACCAGGCATGAGATCCTTCTCCAGAGAATCATCCCTTCTGACAACAGGACCAAAGTAAGCGAGAGAAAGTTTCCACTGAAACCTGTCCACCATTGGTGACCCTGCTGGTATTTAAAATACTGGTGGCAGAGCCTCCAACCTGACAGCAACATGCAAGCCCCAACAGTATGACAAATTGACAGACTAAAGGTGGACATCTTAATACATAGATGCTAATTAAGAATGATAAAACAAAATCGAGGCTGTATGATCCCACTTACATGAAATATCTAGAATAGGCAAATGAATAGAGAAAGTAGAACAGAGATGAGTGGTTGCCAAGGGCTGAGAGGAGGTGGAAGTGGAGAGTACTGCTTAATGGATAGAATTTCTGTTTGGGGTGATAAAAATGCTTTGAAAATAAATGTTGTTGTTGTTGTTGTTGTTATGTGCCGTCGAGTCGGCCCCGACTCATAGCGACCCCTCCTTGGGTTTCCGAGGCAGTATCACTACGGAAGTAGGATTGCCCAACCTTCCTTCCGAGGAGTGGCTGGTGGGTTTGAACCGCCCTATCTGGTTAGCAGGCAAGTGTCTTAGCCACTATGCTACTAAATAGTGGTGATAATTGCACAATACTGTGAATATAATTAATGTCATTGAATTGCATTGGTTAAAATGGTAAGTTTTATAATATATATTTTATTATAATTTTTTTCAAAAATAAAACAAAACACCTCTCTGGCCTAAATTATTCTCTAATAGTTGCTCTTCTCTGCAACTCTAAGGTGGGCCTGGAGCGACCTTAGGATTTTACCTAAGGGCGTGAGGACCTTGCTAACTCAGGGCAAAAGCAAAGTGCAATAGAGTATTCCAGGACATTTTTAGGCTGCATATCATGAATCTTGATGGATGACAGGTAAACCATGGTGTGTCTTCCTTCTCATTATCAATGTACTCCTTCATGCATAACTATGTGTTAAAATGCACAAGGGAATCTTCCTTTTTAACAAAACCTTTACAATTAGTCCTTTTATAATATAAATTCTTATGATTTTATTAAATGGAGGTGATTATTTACCTAGTTTCTTCAAAACAGGACTTCCTGAAGTATTTTTAACTTATCACCACATTGACAGCGTTTTCACAGATGCAACAGAGTAGGAAAAAAAAATGATCATCTTAAAAGGATACTATGGGTATCAACTGCCATCAAGGCAGTTTCCAACTCAGAGTGACCCCCATTGGGTTTCCAAGACTATAAATCTATACGGAAATAGATTGCCTCATCTTTTTGCCACAGAGCAGCTGGTGAATTTGAACCACCAGCCTTCTAGTTAGCAACCAAATGTCTTACCCACTACACCACCAGGGCTCTTTTAACAGCTTCAAAGCAACACGCAAAAACCATTACAGTTCAATGAACTGACAGACAGGAAGTGGTTATATGTCTTCAAGGAGGAGAAAAGCATAATTCGGGAACTGAGCAGTGCCTGTAGTCCAACAAAGTTAATTTCTAAAGAGTTTTTTGACAGATGCTTGGATCCAATTGCAGTGTGCTTGGTGCATGTTGAAACTGGTGGCCTTCTACAGTTGCTAGGAAACAGGACCAGAATTGTCTCTGCATAGTGATCGCAAGCGAAAACTTGCCTTCCTACATACAGTTTGTTTCATCATACTCTCAATCAGAAATATTGTTCATAACTAGCCTGAAAAATAATCCAAACTCCCATTAGTATCTGTTTTTCTCTCTAAACTCTATTACGTAGTATAAGTGTATGTGATTCAGAGTCCAAATGAAAGAAGTATGAGATTTATGATTTATTTTCAAAGCCAAAAACAATGCATTCTCAGAGTTAAGTAAAAGGTCACACCACTAAAAGCATCTAATCAGCCTCATTAGCATGTTCCTTTAGCCACATTTCTCTTACTCAACAGAGCGTATCTCCTTTGAAGAGCCAGCAGATTTCACAATAACACATGCAAAGACCAGAGAAGGAATCTGTGTGATGTGGCCTTACCGTCAGAACAGTACTAAAGAATGTTTGCCTCAGAGGGATCAGGAGAGGCAAGTATTTAAAGAGGAGAGTGGCGCCCCTGACACCGACACATATCTGCAAAGCTTAATATTCAGTAAGACAGTAAATCATGCAGCTACATGAAACCTTGTTACTGAGTTCCAAGTGAAGGGTTCATACTGATTTTGTGGGATTTGGAGATGGATTTGAAGGGCCTACTAAACTTTATCTGTGGTTGGTCTAGAAAAGAGAGTTTCTTTTCTCTGTCCAACAGTGCATGCATCTGCTGGGTGTGCTAGCAAGATCCTAGGCCCAAGAGGGCTCCCACTTCTCTCTCAGGGGCTATCAGCAGTCTTCAACTCCTGGCAACCACATGTACAGCATCATTAGATCTTTGTGATACATATGGTTTTATTGGCTGATTTTTTTTAAAAGTAGATCATTATTTTTCTTCTTAGTTTGTGTTATTCTAGAGGCTTTACTTTGTCTTAGTCTAGAAGCTCTAGTGTGCCTTACTCTGGAAGCTCTGCTAAAACCTTTTCAGTATCATAGCAACATACAAACCTCCACTGACAGATGAGTGGTGGCTGCACATGAATTGCATTGCCCTGGAATCAAACTCTGGCATGGAAGGCAAGAATTTTACTACTGAGCAACCGATGTCTCTGTTATCAGCAGTCTTATCAAGTTAATAATCAAAAGAGTTAATTTATTCCAAGTTTCTCTTGAATGAAATAAAGTGCTTCTGTGATTTATAGATTCCTGCAAATCTAGATTAAAATTTTCCTTCCAGAAATCATTGAAGTATTTCTTCTGTCTCCTTGCCTACTTCTCTGTTTCTGTCATGCTCCTTTCTCCTCCTCATTAGTCAATGTGTCTAGCAGTATACCAGTACCAAGGATCCAATTGCAGTGTGCTTGGTGCATGTTGAAACCTGGGTGTGCAAGCAGTTTGGATCAGCTGCTTCAAACCCACCTATTGGCTCCACAGACGCCACTAAATGGCCTGGCAAACTGCTTTCATAAAGATTATAGCCAAGAAAACCCTATGGAATAGTTCTGATCTGTAACATGTGGGGTCATCATATATGAGGGGTTGACTTAGTGGCAGCTAACAATGGCAGACCAGTATCAGACTTTTGATTATTGTAGCTTTATAGTATGTTCTAAAGTCAGAATATATTTTATTTATTTTGTCTTTCTTTTTCCAAATTGCTTTGACTATCCAGGTCCCCTTATATTTCCATATAAATTTGAAGATTGGCATTTAATTCCTGCAAAGAAGGCTGTTGAAACTTTTACGGGATTTGTGTTGAATCTATAGATTGCCATGGGTAATATTGACATCTTCACAATATTAAGTCTTCCAATCCATGAACATGGAATATCCTTCCATTAATTTAGGTCTTTAATTTCTTCCAGTATTGATTTATAGTTTTCAGTGTACAAGTCTTTCATTTCTTTGGTTCAATTTTATTCTTTTAGATACAATTGCAAATCAAATTGTTTCCATAATTCATTTTCAGAATACTCATTGCTAATGTATAAAAATATGACTAATTTTTGTGTGTGATCTGGTACCCTGTCACTTTGCTGAATTGATTAGCTTAAGAAGCTTTCTTGTGGTTTCTTTGGGCTTTTCTATATATAGGATCACGTCATCTGGGAAAAAGGATAGTTTTACTTTATCCTTCTCAATTTGGATCCTTTTTATTTATTATTCTTGTCTAATTGCTCTGGCTAAGGAGCCCTGGTGTCACTGTAGTTAAAGCACATGGCTGGTAACCAAAAGATCAGTGATTCAAACCCACCAGCCATTCTGTGGGAGAAAGATATGGCAATCTATTCCCATAAAGTTTACAGTGTTGGAAACTCAATGGGGCAGTTCCATAGGGTCCTATGAAGTATTTCCTCTGTAGGAAATTCAGAATTACTGAAAAGGCAGTTGATGGGTTTTAATTACTCTGGCTAGGACTTTTGGTATATATTGAATAGCAGTGATGAGAGCAGGCACCCTTGTCTTATTCCTGATCTTAAAGGGAATGATCTCTGCTTTTCCCCATTGAGTATGATGTTAACTTTGGGTTTTTCATAAATCATGCAACCAGTTTTTAATGTAGTGCATCAGGCTAGTTTATTTGGCAAATTTTGCCCAAGTTAATTTAACCTAACTCTTTCTAAGAAAGGTTAAATTGCTGTTGTTGTTGTTGTTGTTGTTGTTAGGTGCTGTCAAGTTGGTCCAGCTCATAGCAACCCTATATACACCAGAATGAAACCCTGCCTGGTCCTGTATCGTCCTCACAATCATTACAATGCTTGAGGCCATCACTGCAGCTACGGTGTCAATCTACCTCATGACGGGTCTTCCCTTTTTTGGTGACCTTCCACTTCATCCAGCATGATATCCTTCTCCAGGGGTTGGCCCTTTCTAACAACATGATCAAAGTATGAGAGATGAAGTCCAGCCATTCTCACTTTTAAAGAATATTCTAGCTGTACTTCCTCCAAGACATAGTTGTTTGTTCTTCTAGTAGTCCATGGTACCTTCAATATTCTTCGCCAATGCCATAATTCAAAAACATGAATTCTTCTGCAGTCCTTCTTAATTCATTTTCCAGCTCTCACATGTATAAAAAGCTACTGAAAATACCATGGCTTGGGTCAGGTGAACCTTAGTCTTCAAAGTGACATCTTTGCTCTTAAACACTTTAAAGAGGTCCTTTGCAGCAGATTTTTCCAATGCAATACATTGTTTGATTTCCCCCCCCTTTTTTTTTTTTTTTCCGTTGTTTGATTTCTTGACTGCTTCCATGGATGTTCATTGTGGTTTTGAGTAAAATCAAATCTTTGATAACTTCAATCTTTTCTCTGTTTATCAAGATGTTGCTTATTGATCCAGTTGTCAGTATTTTGGTTTCAGTAGATTACAATATGAAGAAAACCTTATATCTGGTTTAACAAATCTGAAGGTGTTATCTGTGGGTACTCTGATTTCATTTCAATTCTACTATCAGTGTTTTAACTGTGCCCCTATTTTTCTCTTAAAATGCTTCATAATTTCCTTGTTACTCTTTTAATGCTTGTGCCAAATATTGGTGTGATAGAGCTTCAGTCAAGGATCTTATATGGGTTATAATGTTCATAACTATCATTTTAAAACTTTTCAGATTCCAGGATAATTGCAGTACATTTACCTGTTGCTACTTTGTGAGTCCCTGATGAATAGTGCCTCCAGCATCTACCTGGCATATGTATTGGGTTGAATGGTGGCCTTCCAAAAAGATATGTCCTCCCAGAACCTGTGGCTGTAGCCTTACTTGGAAAAAGGGTTTTGCGAATGTAATTAAGTTAAGGATTTCAAGATGAAATCATCCTGAATTAGTATGGGCTCTAAATTCAATGAAGTTGTCTTTATCAGAGAAAGCAGAGGGAGAATGGACAGAAACTCACAAGGAGAAGCCTATGTGGCGCAGAGATTGGAGTTATACAGCTATAAGCCAATGAACACCAAGCAAGGATTGCTGGCAGCTACCAGAAGCTAGGAGAGAACCTCCAGAAGGGATCAGCTTTGTTGACCTTGATTTCAGGCTTCTGGCCCCCACAACTCTGAGAGAGCAAGTTGCCACTGTTTTAAGCCGCCCAGTTTGTGCTCATCATTACATCAACCCAAGGAAACTAATACAGCATACATAGGCTATCAACAAATATGTGGAGAATTGAACTGAATTTGTAACATCTTTATGTATGGAATGTGTCTAAAGACTAAAAAATAGATTAAATTCAACTATTAGGATCTGTCACTTGAAACTTTTGTAGAAAGAATGGAACTGTACATTTCTTAAATGACAAATAAATGTTGCTTGCACTTCTATTGTCAACATTAATCATCATTTGAATTAAAGCCTTCTGCCTTCTTCAAAAGTATGAATAAATAACAGCTGCTAAGTCTTTCAGTCAATATTTTCACAGTACAACAAAAGCAAGCAGGATTTGGGGTTTTGTTTTATATGAGAATCTTTCACTGTATTAGCTAAGTCAATCTGATTCATGAATTTGCCAATGAGTCTTTCCTGTTATGGATATTACCTTTTGTTTGGTCTTTAACCATGACTCTTCATTTGTTCTAATGTGCTTCCAAGGGCAGGGCATGTGTTTGCTAAGGGACTGCATGGAAGGCAGGCCCTGTTCCCACTGTTCATGGAGATGAACAGTAACAATTCCCCCAGTTGGGACACTGAGCTTCTGTTAAGGGTGATGAGAAAATTTGGAAACAGACAGTGGTAATGCTTAGGTATCATAAACATAACTAATGTCAGTGAACTATACATATGAAAAATGTTGAAAAGGCAAAAAAAAATTGTTATATATGTATTTATCACAGTAGAAAAAAAAAAGTAAGTTAAAGAAAAAGGGTCTCCAATTCAGATACACTGGGGGCCAGTTTGACACTGACATGAATGCAGTATATATAGTGTGTAAGAGTGCTAGCTTTGGAATCAGGAAGATTTGTGTTTAAATCCCAGCTCTGACACCCACTAGCTGTGTGAGCTGGAGCAAGTTACTAACTTCCCTGAATCTTCTCTGTAAAATCAGTATCATATTTACTTACCTCATAGGGCAGATAAAAATTAAGTAAGATGATGGATAGAATGCATTTAGCATCCAACTAAAATAAAGCTAAATAAAAAATAGCTATTCTTGAAGATGAAAGGTAGAATTGTGGATTTTTTAAATTATAGATTTATTACTTTAATATACATTTAATAGCTAAAGTACAATGATGGCTAATTACCATAATTTTCAACATAATTATTAACAGATGTTTCCAAGAACCTATTTAGTTTAGGGCATGCAGGAGAAAAGAACGGGTAAATATTTAACTAAAGAAACAGGTCTTAATATAGCCTAGTGAAGGACTTGAAAAGATCTTCTTAAATAAATAGTTCTAATTACTTGAATTAACATGTAAGTTGTTCATATGCTAACTAGAGCTAAAAAAATATATTTTCCTACTTATAATATTGTTTACATTATTAAAGATCTATCAAAACTCAATGGTATAAAATTAAATTCTGACCAGTACCTGTATGAACAGCACAAAACTGAAAATGTGCAGTGTCTGAATTATTGTGGTATTTCTTCTTATGTGTATGTGTGTGTGTGTTGTGTGACATTTACATATAGCACACACAAATGTATGAAGAAAACACTCATAAGAGGTCCAAATATCTTGGGGTCAGTCAGTCAATTATAACTAAATCAGTGTAAACAAAGCACAACAAACCTTCAGTAGGTAAAGTCTTGTGCTAAGGGCTGGTGAGTCTATGGGCTACCTGATTTAGAAAAATCCTTCATCCATTTTACAAATGACAAGTTCTAAGTTCTCTGTTACTTCATGTTTTAGAAGGAACCATTGGGTAATGCAAAGCCCTAACATGCTTGGCTGCTAACCTAAATGCTGATGATTCATGTCCACCCAGAAAAGCTTCAGAAGAAAATCTTGGCAATCTATTGAAAAAAAAAAAAAAAAATCAGCCACTAAAAACCTTCTGAAACACAATTCTGTTCTGACAAAGATGGAGTTGCCATGAGTCAGAGTCAATTCCATGACATTTTTTTTTCATCTTATTTTAGAACTATCAAACTACATTTTTGATCCCCTCTTGACAATCTGGATTGACTTTTGGCTAAGGGGTGTATAAGAAACTCTGGTGGTGTAGTGAGCAAGGCATTTGGCTGCTAACCAGAAGGTCAGTTGTTCAAACCTACCAGCCATTGTGCAAGAGGAAGATGAGGAAATATACTTTCATAAACATTTGCAGCCTAGGAGACCCAATGGTGGTCTCTATGAGTCGGAATCAACTCAGTGGCCTTGAGTTTGCTTTTTTGTTTTTATAAGGGGTTTGTAAGGAGCTCTGGTGGTGCAGTGGTTAAGCACTCAGCTGTTAATAACGAAGTAAGTAGTTGGGACACAGCAGCCGCTCTGAGGGAGAAATGTGGCAGTCAGCACCTGTAAAGACTGTAGTCTTGAAACCCAATGGGGCAGTTCTACTCTGTCGCTATGAGTTGGAATTGACCCAATGGCAACAGGTTTTGGCTTAAGCAGTTTATTCTCACATAATGTTCTCTATCTGACAGTTTGGAGTAGAGCCTGGAGTCATATTTCTTATTTAAATCCACTGTCGTACAGTTGATTTTGACTCATAGCAACCTAGGGCTTAGGAAATGGATCTGTTTCAAAATTCTGGGTTATTATTGACAGTGGATTTCCCAGGATGAACAACACGGTGCTGAGCTGACGTGGTACTGGGTTTACATGGTCAATCCCCCAACTGTGATGTTCTCCTTTTGACAGAGTCAGTAATTAGAAATCCAAGTCAGTGCAGAATTCATTATTCATGAGGATGTGAGCAGGCAGCAGTATAGAGTGCTCAGGGATTCCAACATGTTCTCATGACTGAGACACTTTGAGGGAGCCTGGCTGATCTAATAGAGAACAGCTCTGACCTTTCAACCCTATGAATTCAAATGTAATTTGTCATCCAATGTAAAATGAATCTGGCCATGTGTAATCCTGCATGATGGATAGGCCTTGTCCAAGAAAAATTCCAGAACATGAAAGGGAAGCATTGAAAACTAAAATTCATAAAATGATTGAGAACACACATCGATATGCTAATAACAAATTCCTTTTCCAAAATAATGAATGAACAGCCCTGTGATTCCTTGGGCATTTTAGACTCTGTTAACACACATGGGGCCCAAAGTGGGAGTTGCTGCTAATTTGATTCTCTTCTTGGAATTTGAAATATGTTTTTCGCTGTCTCCTTTTGTAATTTAAATCAAGCCATTCTCTTGTAGTTATTGTATTCTACTTCTCTTCTTGGCCATCTAAGAAAAAAGTTTGAATTGCAATAGTTTATCTCTTGTTCCAGAACCTTCTCCTTTCTCTGGAGACCTTTCCAAGTAGATCAGGAGCCAGGGCTGGACAGAATATACCCTCTGGGAGAGGCTCAGAGAGCCAAATCTGAATTCAAAGTGTCCAAATCTCTCATATTCTCTGAGGAGGTGTCCTGGTGGTTCCAGGACACCTCTGTTGTTTCTTCCACCCAGGGAGTTTTTTGAAGGGTGGGCTGAGGTGAGGAAGGGGTATCTCACTGAAAGATTTTTTTTAACTGTGATAAATAAATAAGTAACATAGTTGCCATCTCAATATCCTTCAAATGTACAATTTAATGATATTGATTGTGTTCATCACATTATACAATCATCAACACTATCCATCCACTAATTTTCCATCACCCTTAACAAGCTTAGTGTTCCCTAAGCAATGAATCTTCCTTTTCCACTCCTTCTCATCCACCCTGGTAACCACTAACAACTAGGGAGTTTTCAACCACCTCAGCATTATTTCAAAGAGGATCCTTAAAGTAAATCTCTTTTATCAACTATTGTTTCTGACTTGCTTAAAAGCCATGATTAACCAAGTAACAGATATAAAGATTGGAATAGCCTGGAAGTCTAGTGAATTGTAGCATGCCTTAAGTTCGTTTGTTTGAAACTTGAAATTTCTCATTAATGTCCATTTGAAAGTTTAGATAATGAAATAGAGCAGTCCATACTTATTCTTGAAGTTACTTGAATGACAAGAGTAATGAAACAAACACTGCTATGGACTTACCCTTTGTTTTCTCTATTTTATCTTGAAGTGGTTTTTAATTGTTTCCCTTGCAGCATCATGAAAATCTTGAATGGTCCCTCCTCAATCCGAGATACTTATTAAGCCATGAAAAGCTATCATTAGACTTGCCCTTTATCATTGTAAAAAGGACTGTTTCTGCTTTTTAGAGTTTTATTTTAATGGGGAACTTGGTGACCAAAAATTGACTATGACCCAAAGGAACTGTAATGCTTCTAAAGATTTGTAAATATGATCCATCTTCTTAAAAAAGATGAAAATTATACTGTCATCCTTTTCTTTCTTACTTTTATTGTTATGAAACTGAATTTTAAAAGTATATATATGTATATATAGAGAGAGACAGAGAGAGAGAGAGATGAAAGAGATTTACTGTATATTTTTGTCATAAACTGTACTTACCACCATTCCCTACCTTCTTCACTTCACCAGACATTACTCGTTGTCCAGCCACAAATTTCTCACTGTTCCACAATAATGTCCTACAAATTCATACCTCCAAGCCATTGAACATGCTGTTCCCTTGACTCTCCAAATTACCTCCTTTCTTCTTCTGTGCTTAGCAAGGCCTCATGCAAAAATCAAATGTGGAGAATCTCTTATAACCCTAACAACAGGATTCTACCATCCTTTCCAACTCAAGACAGAAAACTGCTTCATATGGTTTCCAAGCCTGTAGTCTTTACAGAAGCAGATTGCCACTTCTTTCTTCCATGGAACTGCTGTGGGTTTGATCCACCCACCTACAGCCAAGCACTTCACCACTGTGCCACGAGGCCTCCACAAGCAGGATTAGCCGCTCGTTTCTGTGCTCACATCACACTGTAAACAAACGTCCATTTCTGCACTATACATCAGTATTAGCAATGATTGCTTATGGGTCTGTGTTTCCCTCAATGAAGAACCAAAGAGACAATTCATCTTTGTATTCCTAATTTCTATCACAATGCCTTACATACATTACATTCCATAACACAGCTAGTGGAAAATCACTCTGATGGAAGTAAATCGGCAATAATTAGGGGAACCTACTCTTCAAGGCCACCACTCGTCTGTCAGTTTGTTGTACTGTGGTGGCTTGTGTGTTGCTGTGATGCTGGAGGCTATGCCACTGGTATTTCAAATACCAGCAGGGTCACTGTTCTGGTGACCTGGTGCCACTCTGACAAGAATATACCACAAATGGGATGGTCTTAACAAACAGGAGTTTATTCTCTTACAGTTTGGAAGCTTTAAGTCCAATTTCAAAGTGCCAGGCTCTAGGGGCTGAGTGAAAGCCCCTCAACCTTGGGTCCACCTCTGCCTCCTGTTCCCAGCCCACTGGAGCCAGAGGCATTTCTTCACTCAGACAGCTGCTGGCTGCTGAGGCTGAGAAGCCCAAGGTTGACAAGTAAAAAGGCACAGTCCTGATGTTACCAAACCACACGGCAGGCCATTAATTGAAGTCCATTTTAAGTCCCAAAGTCGGCAGAGCATGGCAGGCTGCTGAACAACGGCATGGCTACATGCAGGGTCCAAGCATGCCATAAACTAAAGACCATTCCCAAGGCTTTTTTTTATATACATGTAGCAGACCACATTCCAAAGGCAGCTACTCAGCTGCTTGTGGTAGATCCCACCATGGAGCTGATTGCCGATCTCATCATGGGGAATAACTACCACCAGCTGCCCAGCCACTCAATCAGGCCCAACCAATATAACTACCACAGTCACCCATGGTGGACAGGTTTCAGTGGAGCTGCCAGACTAAGATAGACTTGGAAGAAGGAAGGGACCATTCACCTCTCAAAGAATTGGCCAGTGAAAACCCTATGAATAACAGTGAAACGCTGATATATTACTGGAAAACTTTACAAATAGCCCTGAAATATTGTCCAATATAGTGCCAGAACCTCTCAGGTTGGAAGGCACTCAAAATGCAACTTGGGAAGAGCTGCCTCCTCAGAGTAGAGCCAACCTTAATGATGTGGACAGAGTAAAGCTTTTGGGACCTCCATTTGCTGATGTGGCATGACTCAAAATGGAAAGAAACAGCTGCAAACATCCATTAATAATTAGAACATGAAATATACGAAATATGAGTCTAGGAAAATTAGAAGTTGTCAAAAAATGAAATGGAATGCATAAAGATCAATATTTCAGTGAGCTGAAATGGACTGGTTTTAACCATTTTGAATCAGACAACCATATGATCTACTATGCCAGGAATGACAAATTGAAGAGGAATGGCGTGGCATTCATCATCACAAAGAATGTTTCAAGATCTATCTTTGTACAATGCTGTCAGTGATAGGATAATATCCATATAGCTACAAAGAAAATCAGTCAATACTATTATTATTCAAATTTATGCACCAACCACCAAAGCCAAAGATGAGGAAATTGAAGACTTTTACCAACTTCTGCAGTCTGAAATTGATCAAACATGCAATCAAGGTGGGTTGATTATCGCTGATGGGTTGAGAACAAAGAAGAATCAGCAGTAGTTGGAAAATATGGCCTTGGTGATAGAATTAACACTAGAGATCACATGACAGAATTTTGCAAGAACAACAGCTTATCCATTGCAAATACTTTTTTCAACAACACAGATGACAGCTATACCTGTGGACTTTGCCAGATGGAGTACATAGGAATCAGATCGACTACGTCTGTGGCAAGAGGTGATGGAGAAGCTCAATATCTTCAGCCAAACAAGGCCAGGAGCTGACTGTGGAACAGACCATCAGTTGCTCATATACAAGTTCAAGTTGAAGCTGAAGACATTTAAAACAAGTCCACAACAGCCAAAATATGACCTTTATTATATCCCTCTTGAATTTAGAGACCATCTAAAGAATAGATTTGATGCATTGAACACCAGTGACTGAAAACCGTAGAAATTTTAGGATGACATTAAGAACATCATCCATGAAGAAAGCAAAAGATCATTAAAAAAAAACAGGAAAGGAAGAAAGGACCAAAATGGATGTCAGAAGAAATTCTGAAACTTGCCCTTGAATGGAGAGTAGCTAAAGCAAATGGAAGAAATGACAAGATAAAAGAACTGAACAGAAGATTTCAAAGAGCAGCTTGAGAAGACAAAGTCAATTATTATATTGAAATGTGCAAAGACCTGGAGTTATAAAACCAAAAGAGAAGAACATGTTTGGCATTTCTCAAGCTGAA
This sequence comes from Orycteropus afer afer, assembly GCF_000298275.1. Lineage (NCBI taxonomy): Eukaryota > Metazoa > Chordata > Mammalia > Tubulidentata > Orycteropodidae > Orycteropus > Orycteropus afer. Next base: position 296,850 of record NW_006922632.1, read on the forward strand.
AGCACTGAAGAAAAAAAAATTGAAGCCTTAAGTTGCAATACTGAAAGATTCTATGGGCAAAATATTGAATGATGCAGGAAACATCAAAAGAAGGTGGAAGGGATACAGAGTCACTATACCAAAAAGAATTGGTCAATGTTCATCAGTGTCAGGATATGATCAAGAACCAATGGTCTTAAAGGAAGAAGTCAAAGCTGCATTGAAGGAATCGGCAAAGAACAAAGCTCCAGGAATTGATGGAATACCCATTGGAATATTTCAACAAACAGATGCCATGCTGGAGGCACTCACTTGTCCATGCCAAGAAATTTGGAAGACAGCTACTTGACCAACTGACTGGAAAAGATCCATATTTGTACCCATTCCAAAGAAAGGTGATCCAACAGAATGTGGAAATTATCAAACAATGTCATTAATAACATACTCAAGTAAAATGTTGCTGAAGATAATTCAAAAACGGTTACAGCAGTATATTGCCAGAGAATTTCCAGAACTGCAAGCTGGATTCAGAAGAGAACATGGAATGAGGAATATCATTGCTGATGTCAGATGGATCTTGGCTGAAAGCAAAGAGTACCAGAAAGATGTTTACTTGTGTTTTATTGACTATGCAAAGGCATTCAATTGTGTGGATCATAGCAAAGTATGGATAACATTGAGAAGAATGGGAATTCCAGAACACTTGATTGTGCTCATGAGGAACCTGTACATAGACCCAGGAGGTTGTCATTTGAACAGAATTCTAAACTCAAAAAACTCACTGCCGTCAAGTCGGATCTGACTCATAGCAACCCCTCACTGGGTTTCTGAGGCAATATCACCACAGAAGTAGATTGCCCAACCTTCCTTCCAAAGAGTGGCTGGTGGGTTTGAACCATCAGCCTTCTGGTTAGCAGTCAAGTGCCTTAGGCACTATGCTACCAAGCTCCCTTGAATAGAACAAGTATGATGAAAGGATAAAACCCTGATGCACTCCCTTCCTGATTTTAAACCATGTTCAGATTTTAAATCCCTTGTTCTGTTCAAGGGGTTTAAAATCTGAACATGGTTTAAAATCAGGAATGGAGTGCATCAGGGTTTTATCTTTTTACCATACTTATTCAATCTGTAGGCTGAGAAAATAATCTGAGAAGCTGGACTATATTAAGAAGAACGTGGCATTAGGATTGGAGGAAGACTCATTAACAACTGCAATATACAGATGACACAACTTTGCTTGCTGAAAGTGAGGATGACTTGAAGCACTTACTGATGAAGATTGAAGACTTCAGTCTGCAGTATGGATTACATCTCAACATAAAGAAAATGAAAATTCTTACAATTGGACCAATAAGCAGCACCACAATAAATGGAGAAAAGTTTGAAGTTGTCAAAGATTTCTTATTACTTGGTTCCACAATCAACACCAATGGAAGCAACGGTCAAGACATCAGATGATGTATTGCACAAGGCAAATCTGCTGAAAAAGACCTCTTTAAAGTGCTGAAGAGCAAAGATGTCTCCTTGAAGACTATGTTGCGCCCAACCCAAGCCATGGTATTTTCAATCACCTCATATGCATGTGAGAGCTGAACAATGAGCAAGAAAGACTGAAGAAGAGTTGGTGCTTTTGAGTTGTGGTGCTGGCAAAGAGTACTGAAAGTACCATGGACTGCCAAAAGAATGAACATATCTGTCCTGGAGGAAGTGCATCCAGAATGGTCCTTGGAGGTGAGAATGGCCAGACTTCTTCCTACCTACTTTGGTCATGTTGTCAGAAGGAACCATTCCCTGGAGAAGGGTATCATGCTTGGTAAAGTGGAGGGTCAGCAAAGAAGGGAAATGCCCCCAACGAGATGGATTGACTCAGTGGCTGCAATGATGAGCGGAGGTATAGCAAGGATTGTAAGGCTGGCACAGGACCAGGTGGTGTTTCGTTCTGTTGTACATAGAGTCACTTTGAGCCGGAGCCAACTCGACTTCACTGAACAACAACACATTCTTCAAGGAGGGCTGGTGGCACTGTGGTTAAGGCATCAGACTGCTAACATAAAGGTAAGCAGTTTGAACCCACCAGCCACTCCACACAGGAAGATGAGACAATCTACTTCTGTAGAGATTTACAGCCTTGGAAACCCAATAGAGTTCACTATGAGTTGGAATTGACTCAATGGCGGTGGGCTTCGTTTTTCGGTTTGATTATTTATGGAACCCTGGTGGTGCAGTGATTAAAGGACATATATGCTAACTATGAACCCACCAGCCACTCTTCATGAGAAGTATGTGGCAACCTGCCTCTATAAAGATTTACAGCCTTGGAAACCCTCTTGGGGGCAGTTCTGCTTTGTCATAGGGTCACTATGAGTTGGAATACACTCAATGGTGGTAGGTTATTCTTCTGTCACACTATGGGGTCCACAACTGTGCCTCTCCCACAGGTCACTGTTTTCTTCATTCAATAAAAACACTGAGATTTGCTGCAACATCTCACAAGTCATGTCACTGCATTGTGCCAGCCCACCCATGAGCCAAGGCCATCTCAACTGGTGGCCTTGCTCGGATTGTGTCATTTGTGCCTACAGAGTAAACATTCAAATCTTCATGCCATCACCTTGGGGAAGTAAATCTAAACCACCTGCTGGGACATAATTCTATCAGTGCAACTCTTTCCTCACATGACAAAATTAAACTTTACTATCTTTTGTTTGGTGAGCAAATAGTAAAAATAATTTAAGGTAGAGGATCAAGACACTATTATATACATTCTAGTTCATTCTAGGCTATAAACTGCTTGAGAAGAGTAGTCTGTATTTTCTATAATCCCTCAGACACTCCCACATCCTGGAGTGCAGCATAGTGGCTAAGAGCGTGAGCTTTGGTGTAAGACAGACATGAGTTCAAAACTCAGCATTGCCATTAACTAGCTATTGACTTCAAGAGCTAAGCCTCATCAAAATACAATACAATAATGGTAACAATAATACTTATCTCCATGGGCTGTTGTAAAGAATAAATAAAATAATGTCTGGTAAATGCTTACTACGGTGTCTGATATAGATCAGGCAGGCAACAACAGTCATTTCTAATCTGTCCATCCTTCGATACTAACTGCTTTGTACCTATCCTCATGTTACAGTTCTCCATGAAGATGTCCCTCCCTTTTCAGAAATCTGATTACTCTGACCTCAGACTCTTAGTATGACTTCCACAACAACTTGTAGGGTGGGGGAGATAGGGAAAAATTGCTGTTCTCAAGATGAAGGCTAAATATAGTAAATTGCCTCATTGATTCTGAGTGCACTAAATTCAAGTGTACCTTTGTTACCTCAGTGTTAACCATTGTGCAAGGGGGCTGAAAATGAAAGGTGCAAAAATGTTGGAAGAGAAGAGAAACCATCATGGGGATAGCAGGAGTAAGGGAGGGTGATATGCAATGAACTACTAGATTCTGCTCTGTTTTCTTGAACCAAAGTCATAACAGTTGGATATTGGTGTCCTTCTTGAAAAGCAAAGGGAGCCAATCAAACTTTATTTAAGAGAATATGTATCAACATTTTTAATTAAACTTCAATATGAGTACTTATTATCTTTCCAAAGTGGAGCTAAGGATATGCCCCCTTTTTCCCTAAGTCAAAATTTAAACCTTTATTAGGCAACTTCAAGAGACTAGAGCTGCTACCCTAGTAGAATAGAGCTCAGGAATGCTTATGAAAGTCTTTTCTAAAACACATTTTCACTGCCATCCCCTATCATAACTCAGCAATTATGGCAAGAATTGGGTTCCTCTCCCCAACCTTTCCCCGAAATGGTAGAATGGAGCACACGAGGTCAGCCTTTTACCGCCCAGCCTCACTCAGACAGGACTTCTTCAGATATTCAGAAAAGGTACCACATTCAAGGGTGGCCTGTGGTTTTCTTTGTTATCCAGAGCTTGCGTGTCTCCTTTCATCTTGTTAAAATCAGACCCTTTCTGCTGAGATTGAAAAGAAAATCAGGAATTGGTAATTGCATCCCAGTCAACCCCCTTCCAGACTGGTTGATCACTGATTCAGCCCTTCTCGAGTTACAGTACTGTTCCTGTTGTTATTGTTGTTGTTAAGTGCCGTTGAGTCATTTCCGACTCATAGCAACCCCATGCACAGCAGAACGAAACACTGCCTGATCATGCGCCAGCCCCACAATCCCTGCTATACCTGAGCCCATCATTGCAGCCACCGTGTCAAACCATCTCGTTGAAGGCCTCCCCCTCTTTTGTTGACCCTCCGCCCTACCAAGCATGACATCCTTCTCCAGAGAATGGTCCCTTCTTACAACATGACCAAAATAGGTGAGATGAAGTCTGGCCATTCTTGCTTCCAAGGAGCATTCTGGCTGCACTTCCTCCAGGACAGA
>NW_006922632.1:306790-325857 GCF_000298275.1 Orycteropus afer afer
TCTTCCTTCCGAGGAGTGGCTGGTGGGTTTGAACCGCCAGCCTTCTGGTTAGCAGTCAAGTGCCTTAGGCACTATGCTACCAGAGCTCCCACTGTTCCTGTGGTATTCTATTTCCCACACCACCCTGGATGCTCCAAGGGCTTTTGCTCAATCGTTAATAGGTGAGAACATTGTAAAAGGGTAATAATAGATAGCTGGCATAATTCAACACCATGTAGCAGACACTTGGCTAAGAGCTTTAGACCAGTTACTGTGGAGTTGACTCCAATTCATGGCGAGCTCATCATGTGTGTCAGAGTAGAACTGTGCTCCATGGGGTTTGCAATGGGTTATTTCATAGAAGTAGGTCACCAGGCTTTCTTTCAAGGTGTGTCTGGGTAGACTCGTACCTCCAAACTTTTGGTTAGCAGCCGAGTGGGTTAACTGTTTCCACCGCCCAGAGACTCCTTAAGAGCTTTATTTTTTTTTGTTTCAACAGAAATTGGTTTACTAGTTTTAGCCTCTTTGTGGTTAAAGACATCTGACTTTAGAAACACAGAAAAAAATGCTACTTTTTCCTGGGAAGTTAACACTACACATACACACCCACTAACATCTACTCCTCTACCCCACCCCAGCCCAAAAGAAGGGACATGCTTGCTACAGTAGTGGAAAGCAAAATTCATGTGAGCAAAGTTAGTACATGAGAACATAATTACTTACGTTTTTGATGAAATATCTGACCACAGTTGCCATGCAGACTTTTTTTCCCCTTTGAACAATGCTTCCTCATTTTTTGGCAATTTGTTGGACAGCAGGAATGAAGCTAAGAACAGAACAGTGAAATAGTAGAAAAGAAAAGAAGTCGGTACTAAGCATAACACCAAGACAACCCAAGAGTTTAGAAGTAAGACCTGTTGTTGTGATGAGGGAAGGTGTAAGAAACTATTTTAAATATATGTGCCAAATCTTCTAATGTGTAAACCAAATTATGGATGTATTTAATCTGCTAATGTTCATGAGCCAGAAGTGTGTTTTCTCCTTTCTTTCTCTCCCTGTCTTTTACCAAAACAATGCTCTATAAGCACAAACTTTAAATATCTCAGCTAACTCAGAAATAATCAGTTTTAAGGTATTAATATGGCATTATTTCACCAAATCTAGTTTTAGAGGATAGGGTTTTGCACGTATTATTTTAGATTATACTCAGATTTATTGTGTTGTATAAAAATTACAGACTGATAAATACATGGCACAAAGAAAACATTCTCAATGTGTCAAAAATATTTCTTTCACTTATCCATTGTATGTAGATACCAGCTTTATTCCAGGAAAAGTAAATTGTGTTTGCAGTGATGAACTCATACGTTTTCTGTGTTTAGCTTAATATGTTGGTGGGATCACCAGGTACTGGTGGCAATTTCTATACTTCTTTAAACATAGCATCAATCAGGACACAGACTGTAAGCATTTTGAAAAGCCATACATTAAGAAGCAAGAACTGCTCTAGAAGGCACAAATATTTATTCTAAAGCAGCTAAAGTTCAGTTTTTTTCTGACTCAAGGCTGTCAGCTGACATCAGTCATTTATCGTGCCCTAATACACAGCACCCTAAACCCGTTCAAATAGGAGGCAGCTATTTATAATTCTAGTTGACAGTCCCCTTTATTTTCAAATGTTGAAAACTCCAAACAGAAAAATCAGAGATATTAAGCATTTGAAATTATAGCTGGTTGCTGTGGAGTTGACCTCAACTCATCCCCGTGTATGTCAGAGTAGAACTAGGCTCGATGGAGTCTTTAATGGTTGATTTTTCAGAGATCACCAGGCCTTTCTTTCAAGGTACCTCTGGGTGGACTCAAGCTTTCAACCTTTCAGTTAGCAGCCAAGTGCATTAACTCTTTGCACCACCCAGGGACTCCTATTTAAAACTGTATAGCTAATGATATAAGTCCAATGGACCTAACGTAGGTCTCTAAAGCTTTCCAGGAGGACACATACTATGGGGAGCTACATCTCAGCAACTATGTGACACAGTCAACTCTTGACTTGGAGCCCTCAGTCATCCTCATCCATAGAATCACCCACGAGTAATTATTCATCTCCTCTTTCAAGGCTCAAATGACATCGTGTGCTTTGTCAGCTATTGTTATAATTTTATATCATTATCTATGTTGTTGTCGTCATGTGCTGTCAAGTTGGACCCAACTCATAGTGACCCCTCCTTGGGTTTTCAAGGCAGTATCACTACTGAAGTAGATTGCCCCATCTTCCTTCTGAGGAGTGGCTGGTGGGTTTGAACCACCAGCCTTCTGGTTATATCAAGTGCCTTAGGTACTACGCTACCAGAGCTCCCATTCACCCCATATGCCAGTCTATTTTTGGCTGGAAGCCACAGGAGTATGCTGCTCTTTATATAACTCAGAAGTGATTAGATTTAGAACACACACTACAATGATGTGGCCTCATTAACATAACAAAGATTACCCTATTCCAAATAGGATTACATTCATGGATATTGAGGCTAGGATTCCAACATACATTTGGCTGGGACTTGATTCTAAAAGGATTTAGAAAGATAGATTTGTACTCTTTTCCAAGGGCTCCCTCCTTCCAGCTTCTGCAGGTGCTAGGCATTCCTCGATTGTGGTCATGTAACTCCAACCTCTGCCTCCATCTTCACATGACCGTCTCTCCTTTTCCTGTTTTTTCTCTGTATATCTCTTTAAACAGCACTTATCATGGCCTTTAGAGTCTACCTGGATAATCCAGGATGATCTCATCTTGAGATCCTTAATGTAATCACATCTGCAAAGACAGTTTCCAAATAAGATCCCATTTACAGGTTCCAGAGGTTTAGGAAGGAGCCCTGGGGGCACAGTGTTTAAAAGTTCAGCTGCTAACTGAAAGGTTGGTATTTCGAACCCACCAGACATTCCAAGGGAGAAAGATGTGTCAGTCTGTCCTATAGAGTCTCTAAGAGTTAGAATCAGCTTGATAGCAGTGAAGGGTAGGTAGGTGAGAGGTTGAGGTCATGAACGTATCTTCTAAGGGTCACCTTTCAATCCACCACAGCTTCTAATATGTGCTTGGCATGTAGTGTTGTTGTCAGGTGCCATTGAGTCAATTACAACTCATAGCAACCCTACATACAACAGGAGGAAGCACTGCCCAGTCCTCTGTCATCCTCACATTCATTGCTGTGCTTGAGCGCATTGCTGCAGCCACTGTGTCAGTCCATCTCATTGAGGATCTTCCTCTTTTTAACTGATGCTCCACTTTTCCAAGTGTCATGTCCTTCTCCAGGGATTAGTCCCTCCTCATAACATATCCAAAGTATGTGAGATGAAATCTCGCCATCTTCACTTCTGAGGAGTATTCTGGCTGTACCTCCTCCAAGACAGATTTGTTCATTCTTCTAGCAGTCCACGGCACATTCAATATTCTTTGCCAACACTGTACCTCAAATGTATCAACTCTTCTGCAGTCACACACATATGAGGTGATTGAAAGTACCATGAGTCAGGTGCACCTTAGTGCTGAAGGTGACATCTTTGCTCTTTAACATTTTAAAGAGGTCTTTTGCAGCAGTTTGCCCAATGCAATCAATACATCATTTGCTTTGTCAACTGCTGTTTCCGTGGGTATTGGTATAGTAGATGCTCATTAACTAGCCACTCAAACTCACTGCCATCGAGTTGCTTGTGACTCATAGCAACCCCAGTTGGGTTTCTGAGGTGGTAAATCTTTACAGTAGATTGCACCATCTTCCTTCCATGGAGTAGCTGCTGGGTTTGAACTGCCAACCTTCTGGTTAGCAGTCAAATGCATTAGGTACTATGCCACCAGGGCTCCTTAACTAGCCACTAGGTTAATAATAATTATGATTATTTTTAGCATGGAAGAATGGGCCCTTTTGTCCTCTAACCTCCTTCTTTCTTAGTCCTGCTCATGGTGGGTAGGGAGCTTTACCTCAATAACATATCAGGGCAATGTTATTGGAATGTTCACAGATACCAAGATGAAACTGTGTTTGCCTAAAAGACCCCAGCTCACTCTAAGGAGAACTGTTTACAAGCTGCCATCCTCCCACCTTCTCAGGAAAATTACCTCCTGGCCTTGACATCCCACTACCAAGAGGGAACTGAGGCAGGGGCAGAGATGGGGGGAAGAGGCAGCTAGAGGGATAAAAGAAGAGAAAGGAGACCAAGGGAGAAGACAAGGATTCTTGTGTGTGTGTGTGTGTGATTTGGGTGAAAGTTTACAGAGCAAATGCATTTTCCAGACAGCAGTTCATACGCATTTTGTTTCATGACATTGACTGCAATTTCCCACAATATAACACCTCTCTTCCCACTTTCTCCCTGTAGTTACCTCTTCCCTGTGTCCTTCTTTCCTATGCATTCCAGCTATTTCCCTGTGCAAATACTGCCCTTCTCTTCTCTCAAGATTGATCATTCTAAGGAGTATAAATACCTGATGTACATATTCACCCCATATCCCTGTCTATTGTTTGCCTGGAAGCCATAGGAGTGAGTTCAGTTCAGAACCTGCAGGGTAACTAGGGCCCATAGTCTCAGGCTCTCACCAGGCTCTATCAGACTGGTAAACCTAGTCTTTTTTATGATTTTGAGTTTGTTCTACATTGTTCTCCCACTCTATCCAGGATCTCCTGCACTGATCCCTTTCTGAGTGGTTGACAGTTGTAGCCAGGCACCATCTAGTTCTTCTGGTCTTATGGTCATATAGGCTGAGGTTCAGAGATCCACTAGTCCCTTGGACTAATTGTTTCCATGCATCTTTTGTTTTCTTCATTCTTTTTTGCTCTGGACAAGAAGAGACCCACTACTGCTCTACATGGCCACTTGCAACTTTTAAGACCTCAGTAGCTACTCACCAAAGTAGGATGTAGGACAATGCTTTTGTGTAGTTTGTTATGCCAATTGAGCTTGGTGTTCCCTGTGACCATTGTCCCGAGCCCACAGGTCTAACAACTTGCTCCATCAGGGTGGTTGACTGTGCCTAAGAAGTTATCATAACTTTGTCCCCTGTTAGCTCTAGTTATATGGATATTCTTACAGCACATACAAACACATATGTAGAAATGTCATCTGTCAACCTTATATATAGTCATGGGTATATTCTCTTTTGCCTAGACATACCTGACCATTCAATCAAGGCAGGGATTCTTGTTTCCCCGATTCCAGCTGATAGCATGGAAAACATGAAAAATAGTTTCCACCATCATTTGGACTCCATGTCTGTTTACTTTTTTATGTTGATGAACTGTGACTGAATATCTTTGCTTAAGCTTCATTATCCCCAACATGAAGGAGATGATGAGAAGATAGAAAAGGTACAGGTAATATCTAAAATCATTTTCAATCAAAATCTATGACAAAGTATGCAAATATACATATACTAATAGTGTATTTGTATAGAATAATATATAAAATATCATATAATCAGTATGCACATCAATATTAAAGTATGCAAGGGTATGGAATATATTCATCCTCCCACATCCATAACAGCTTTTTTTTTTTTTTTCTGTTTTTGTCTTATTATCTCCAATCTCTTGTAGTTTTGTGCTCTTTTCTCTCTCTACCTTTTTATCAGGGAAAATTTGATTATAAAAAGATGTTTCTCAAAATTCTAACTTTACCCTGTATTTCTTTTTCCAGAACTGCAGTCTTGCTTTTCAACTGCCTGTTTGACAGCTCTATGTAGATGTCCTGATAGCACCTTAAATTGAATATACCCAAAGTTGCACCACCTTCTTACTCCCTAGAAACTCTGAAAACTAGCATTTTCTTTATAAATTTTTATTCTAAGATTGGAAATCTGAGCTTCTTTTGATTTTTCCTATCTGATTTAAAAAAAAAAAAATTGCCGTTCCCTCCTTTGCATCCCTGCTTCTAACTTTCAGTGAATCTTATCTAGATTTCCATAAAAATCTCCTACTTGGTTTCTTATCTCCAGTCTCCTCTCCCATTACAACCTATCCTACAAATTATACTAGGTGAATCTCCCTAAATGAGAGACAATAATGAGACAATAATTTGTTTTCCAGAAGCTCTGGTAGCATAGTGCCTAAGGCACTTGACTGCTAACCAGAAGCCTGGCAGTTCAAACCCACCAGCCACTCCTCAGAAGGAAGGTTGGGCAATTTAGTTCCATAGTGATACTGCCTTGGAAACCCAAGGAGGGGTCGCTATGAGTCAGGGCCGACTCAACGGCACATAACAACAACAACAATTTGTTTTTATTCCTTTGTGAAACAGATTAAATATAAAGTCACACATGGTATCTGAGGTTCCCTACCCTGTGTCATCAACTCTTCTTTTGAGCCCTATCTCCCTTGATTTCTTTGACATAGAAGTTGCAAAGGAAAAGCCCTACAAAGCCAGATCCAGCTTACACATAATTTTCTTTGGCCCACACAAGAAAAGGCTCATCTTTATAAATGTTAAAGTAGTTGCTAACATTTACACACTTGAAAGATTCACCTAATAATCAAGATTCTGGCTTCTCATGAAAAGGTGGGATACCTGGCAACTTTGGACCTGCGTTCCCACATTGTACAAAGAGCTAAAAGCTAAGCAGTGAGTGCCCTTTTAGTCAGAGAAACATGCAGCCTGCACATGATCAGGGTCACACAACTCGGTGCCAGATTATCTCCTGGAAGCCTTTGAATTTGTGACATTGCTCATGATTACCCAATGCTCCAGTCAAGTGCATTATTCCCAAATGCCTTGCATATGTTACTCCATCTTTCTAGAAATTCCCTCTTTTTCCATTTTTCCTGTGTTTAAGGCCATTTCAAACACTGCATTTTCCACAAAGTTTTCTCTGACTACCCCTGCTGGATGTTACCAAAAACAAACGTAGCAGTTGAGTGGATTCAAAGCCGTGGTGACTCGCTGTATTACGGAGTAGAACTGCTCCATGGGGTTTTCTTCATTGTAATCTTTAGGCAAGCAGTTCGCCAGCCCCTTCCTTCACAGACTGCCTGCACAGGTTCTAACCACCAACCTTCAGGTTAACTGTCAAGTCAATTTTGACTCATAGTGACCCCATAGGACAGAGTAGAACTACCCCCATAGAGTTATCTTAGCTGTAATCTTCACATAAGCAGGTCACCATGTCTTTCTCCTGTGGAGCCACTTGGTGGATTTGAACCACCAACCTTTCCATTAACAGATCATCACAAACCACTTTGCCTCACCCAGGCTCCTCTGCACTGGATGTTACTGCCTGTTTTTCAACACCTGTAGTTCTCTCACAGCGTTTTTCCTATTCTCCACCGAGTGATCATTGGTAGCATTGATTTCTCCGTGCTTCTCAGGAGTGTAGAGACTAATTCTATATACTTGAGCTTTCTTGCAGAGGGGTTTTCCTCTTGATCCACATACTTTCCTCTTCTCCCCAGAGAGATGGAACAAGTCATCAGGCTGAGAAGGACCAGCCGGGTGTGAGACAGCCTCCCTCCCCTCCCCTACTTTCCTGTGAAGCATCTGCTTTATGTACACAGGGGAGATACCCTGTTCTGCTCAGGAATCTCAAGTAAGGCTTGAGGTTGTCAACAATACCTGGGTGTGTATATTTGCTCAAGCATGGAGTTCAACTTTAGGAGGAGGTCCATTTTTGCCCCACCCAGGCTTCGTTAGCAGAGCTGAATAATTCATCTTCGTTTGCTTGAGTTCCTCTCTCACAATTGTTTTCAAACTCAAGTAGGGAAAAATAAAGACTCATACTGGACCCCTTCTAGTCCCAACCATAAGGACTGGTTTACTATTCTTTGAGTCCTTTATAACTCTTAACATTTAAACTTATTATACAGACAGGTGCTCTAAAAATATTTTTCAAATTAATTCCAAAGACATACATCATCAGTGAGCACAAACTTCATGGATTCTTTTTTTTTTGTTTGTTTGCTTATGCGTATGTCTCCATAAGCCATTAACTTAAATGCTTCTTTGTAATAGTAACAAAATACAAATTATTCTATAAATAACAAAATATTTATTTCCTATTTACATTTCTATATTTACGTAAATCATTGCACATCATATCACATGTATAATTAAAAAGAAAAATAAACATTAGAAGTTAGTGAAGAAAACATCACACTACATATTATTTATCAGCAGTCTCGCAGTTCATGTTTCTTGCTTTTTTTTGATTTTCTGGTTGTTTCTTGACGAATGGTGTCATATTCTAGTACGGCCATTTTAGAAAGTCTCTGTAAGTATTGAGGTGGTGCTCCAGAGAGAGGATCACTGAAGAGAGACCCTGCTTTAAAAAAAAAAAAAAAATCGCCATTTAAAGTAAGTGTGCATGAATAATAGTCTATAAAACATAGTGCATGAAAGAAAACATTTGTTCCATAAATGACTATTAAACACCTTGCGGTCTTCATCTAAACCATTCTCTGAAGTAAGAGTGCCACTGCTTATTTCCTAAAATGACTAAAACTCTGATGGTAAGTCGACTCAAAAATATTTAAATTGGAAAGCTTTAATTTCAATTTCATATTCAACTATATGAAATTAAATCTGAATCTGTAATGTGCTTCTCTAAACATGGAATGGCTATGGAATTTATTACAAAGTAAAAGATGATAGACTCTCTCATAAATACTTAAGTCATTTTATTTAACACCTTAAATGTTTATCAAGTTATTTTCCCCAAATAAGGTAGTTTTGCACAAATAAAAAGTAGAGTAAAACTGCTAAGTAAAATAAGTCACTTATTAACTGAAATATATTAATCAAGTTTCTATTATAGAGTTCTTGTTGTTGGTGTGTGCCATCAAGTTGGACCCAACTCACAGCAACCCTTCCTTGGGTTTCCGAGGCAGTAACACTACGGAAGTAGATTGTCCAACCTTCCTTCTGAGGAGGGGCTGGTGGGTTTGAACCACCAGCCTTCTGGTTAGCAGTCAAGTGCTTTAGGCACTAGGCTGGCTACCAGAGCTCCTCTATTATAGAGTAGTGATAATAATAATTAACATTTATTGAATGGTCCCTCTATGTCAAGTACTTTACATCTATTTCATCCACACTACAACACTGAGATGTAACTAGTACTGTTTTACAGATTGAAAAAATAAAAAAGACATAGAGAGGCTAAGTAATTTGCCCCAAGACATATACCTACTAACCGTCAGAGGTAACATTTGAACCCACAACAACCAAATTCAAAATTCTCAAGTAATCTACATATTGTACCTAAATATGTAAATATGCACACATATTTCTATTTATAATATATAAGGTTTTGGCAATACATATATTGATCTATATTGCTTTAAAATACTATTATTTAACTTAATTTCAATTTGAGTTCCAAATGTCAAAAAAAAAAAAGTATCTTCAACATTTCAATCTCATTTTTGTTTGTTTGTTTTGTTTTGTTTTGTTTCAGGGTATAAGATGAATGAGAAGTTTGGAGACAGAGGGGAAGAATAGGATTAGGACTTCCATTTCTAGTAGTACAATGGACTCTGCACTTTGAAAGACCCGTCAGCTACAAAATGATCGGTTTCTATCTCAATATATTTCAAGTAATTTTTATCATATAGATTAATGCAACTAAGTTGGACATTGTTAACAATAAATCAAAAAGTCTCAAATATTTAGAAATTTATACATGCATTCTAAATTATTCATGAGTCAAAAAAGAAATCACAATGAATATTAAAAGTACTTTTAACTATATGATGAAGAAAACACCACAAAACATTCACAATGCAGTAAAAGTTGTATGTAGAAAGGTTTATACCTTAAATTCCTATATTAGAAAAGTTGAAAGGCTGAAAATTAAGAAGCTAGATATACCACACATGAAGTTAAGAAAAGATTAAACCCAAAGAACAAAGGATGAAGAAGATAACACAGGAAGAGGAGAAATCAATGAAGTAGAAAACAAAGTTACAATTAAGATGATGAAAAAAAGGAAATGTCTTCACTGAAAAGGAAGAAGAAAGCCTATGGTGAGATTACTCAAGAAAAAAGAGAGAAAGTACAAATAAATAATATTAGGAAAAGAAGAACAAAATTATAGGTAGAGCAAAGACTCCAACTTCATGTCACTAAATTTTGAAACTTCTACAATGGCGAAATGACCACTTAACAAAACTGATTCAAGAACTAGAAAGCTTTAAGGGCCCCACAGTTAAAAGAATTAAATCAAAACTAAAGATTCTCAAAAAAAAGGAAAAGAAAAAGCAAGTGACCTGAATGATTTGACAAATTAATTCTATCAGACTTTCAAAGGGAAGATCACTCTAATCTTTGGTCAGATCCTTTAAAGAATAGAAAAAGTGAGAATACTCCTCCAATTCATTCCATGAGGCTGTTATAATCTTAACACTGAACCCAGATGGTGTTCGGAATTCCAGAACAAAAAGAAAAATCAGTTTGAAGTTAATTCACTAACATAGACACAAATATCCTGATAAAATATTAAATTAAATATTACATTTGTATAAAAAATATAACAAATCATGCTTCTTGTTGTTATGTGCCAAGGAGTCAGCTCCAACTCATAGTGAGCCTATGTACAGAACAAAACACTGCCTGGTCCTGTGCCGGGCTCACAATTCTTGTTATTCCTGAGCCCATCATTGCAGCCACTGTGTCAATCTGTCCTGTTGAGGGTCTTCCCCTTTCTTATTGACCCTCCACTTTACCAAGCATACTTTCTCCAGGGAAACGTCCCTTCTGACAACATGACCAAAGTCAGTAAGACAAAATCTGGCCATTTTCACTTCCAAGGAGCATTCAACTGCACTTCTCCCAGGACAGATTTGTTCATTCTTCTGGCAGTTCATGGTACTTTCAGTATTCTTTGCCAACACCGCAATTCAAAAGGATCATCTCTTCTTCAGTCTTCCTTATTCATTGTCCAGTTTTCACATGCATATGAGGCAATTGAAAATATCATAGATTGGGTTAAGCATACCTTAATCTTCCAAGAGATATCTTTGCTCTTCGGCACTTTAAGGAAGTCTTTTGCAGCAGATTTGCTCAGTGCGATATGTCCTCTGATTTTGACTGCTGCTTCCATTGGCGTTGATTGTGGAACCAAGTAATATGAAATCTTTGACAAATTCAATCTTTTCTCCATTTATCATGATGCTGCTTATTGGTTCAGTTGTGAGGATTTTCATTTTCTTTATGTTGATATGTAATCTACACCATAGACTGAAGTCCTTAATCTTCATCAGTAAGTGCTTCAAGTCTTCTTCACTCTCAGCAAGTAAGGTTGTGTCATCTGCATATCGCAGGTTGTTAATGACCCTTCCTCCAATCCTGATGCTGTATTCTTCTTCATACAGTCCAGTTTCTTGGACTATTTGCTCAGCATACAGATTGAATAAATATGGTGAAAGGATACAACCCTGACACACTCCATTCCTGATTTTAAACCATTCAGTATCCCCTTGTTCTGTCCAAATAACAGCCTGCTGGTCTATGTACAGGTTCCTTATGAGCAAAATTAAGTGTTCTGGAATTCCCATTCTTCTCAACTTTATCCATAATTTGTTATGATTCTCACAGTCAGATACTTTTGCATAGTCAATAAAACACAAGTAAACAACTTTCTTGTATTCTTTGCTTTTAGCCAAGATCCATCTGGCATCAGCAATGATGTCCCTCATTCCTTGTCCTCTTCTGAATCCAGCTTACATTTCTGGAATTTCACTGTCAATATACTGCTGCAATCATTTTTTAATTATCTTCAGCAAGATTTTACTTGTGTGTGATATTAATGATATTGTTCAATAATTTCCACATTCTTTTGGATCACCTTTCTTTGGAATGAGTACAAGTATGGGTCCCTTCCAATCAGTTGGCCAGGTAGCTGTCTTCCACTTTCTTGGCACAGATGAGTAAGTGCCTCCAGCATGGCATCCATTTGTTGAAACATCTCAGTAGGTATTCCATCAATTCCTGGAACCTTGTTTTTTTGCTAATTCCTTCAGTGTAGCTTTGACTTCTTCCTTCAATACCATTGGTTCTTGATCATATGCCACTTCATGAAATAGATGAACATCCACCAGCTCTTTTTGGTACAGTGACTCTTTTCATCTTCTTTTGACACTTCCTGCATCATTCAATATTTTGCCCCTAAAATCTTTCAATACTGCAAATCAAGGCTTGAACTTTTTCTTCAGTTATTTCAGCTTGAGAAATGTTGAGCATGTTCTTCTCTGCTGGTTTTCCAACTCCAGGTCTTTGCACATTTCATTATAATAATTTGTCTTCTCGAGCTGCTCTTTGAAATCTTCTGTTTAAGCTGAGCATATCCAAAGAAGGCAAGAATGGGTTAATACTACAAAATCTGTAAGTATTATTCTCTTTTTAATAAATGTTATTCTTCATATTTAAAAGTTAAAAAAAGCATATGATCATCTCAATCAGTTCATGACAATCATTTGATACAATTCAATCCTCATTTATGAAAAAGACACTTAGCAAAATAGAATTAAAGAGAACTTCTTTAACTTGATAAAGGGTAGCGACCTAAAGCCTATAGTAAACATCATTCTTAATGAGAAAGTTTAAAAGGCATTCTCTTTAAAATTAGAAACAAGTCAAAGAATGTCTACCACTCACTTCTATTTAGCTTTGTATTGGTGATTCTAGCCAATTTAGTAAGATACAAATAATAATAATAAAGGCCGGGGACTCAGAAAGGAAGAAACAAAACAAAAGTGATTTTGAATAAAACCTTGAAATAATCTATTATTTATCACAAGAAATAAAATGAGGCTTTAGCAAGGTGAGTGACTATTATTTCAGAATGAAATATTCAATTACATTTCCAAATATATGTAATAGATAGAACATTTATTTTAAAAAGAATTATGACAGATTGTCGATCATCCTCCCAAAACTTTTGACTCCTTCTTTTATAACAGAATTTTAGCTGAGCATATGTCCATCTAGGTAATTATTTTTCTCAGCTTGCTTTGCAGCTAAGCATGACCTTATGACTAAGTGTAGATCAATGAAATATGAACAAGTGTGCAACTTCCCGGTTATCATTATAAGGCTCTTACCCTAGATTTCTTTTCTCTTCCCCCTTCCTGTGGCTGGAATGAAGATAAGGCAATAAACCAGCTTCAACTTTGTAAACAAAGACAAAACCCTGTGGATTGGCGAAACAATTAGGTAGAAGGAGTCTGACTAGATGGAGCAAAGCCACACCACCAGCCTGGAATTCTCACCTTTGGAAATCAGAGAAAAATAAGGTATCTTTTTTATTTTGAGGGTCTTTTTGTTACAGCAGTCTAGGCTGTGCATTAAACTTACATATTTACAATATATCATATGGAATAGCAAACGAAACTATAACACATCTAGAAATAAGTCTAGTAAAAGATATGAAAAATCATACAGAAAAAATTGCACTTTATTGAAAGATATTAAAGAAAAATAAATAAATGAAGAAACATTCAATATTTATGTACAAGAATACCCAACATGAGGAAGATCTCAATTTCCCCAAATTGATCTATACATTCAATGCAGTCTCAATAAAAAACCCAACAAGGATTTCATAAAAGTTGACAAACTAATTCTAAAATTCTCATGCAAGAACAAAGACCATTACAACCCAGTAATCCACTTCCAGTAGCAATTATTGTGAAGATGACACAGGACCTTCTTTCTGTTTTACATAAAGTTGCTGTGAGTTTAGCTGACTACACAACACCTAACAACAACAACAACCCTAGCTTATGTGCACCAGGATTCATGACTAAGAATATGCATAATAGCATAAATGCCCATCGAGAGTATAGTAGTTAAATAAATTGTGGTATGGTCACACAATAAAATACTACCCAACAAACCAAAGCACAGCTTCATGGAGGTACCTCACAAACATAATGATGAGTTCTAAAAATATACAATGTGAAAGGATTTCATAAATCTAAAAAAAAACTGAATATACTATATTAGATATGAATATACATTCCAAATGAAAAATAAATTACAAAGAGACATAACCTATAAAGAAAACTTCTTTTGTGTATTTGACTAGCAATAGAATTCATGGGTCATCAAAGTATTCATTTCAATAAAAACAGCCAGAGTTTTCAAAAGTCATCATACCAATTTACCCACCCTCACTAGCATGTGGTATTGCCAATCACTTTCATTTTAGCTATTCTGACAAATGTACAGAGGTATGAGTTATTAATTTTCTTTATCATAAATTATGTTGAGCACCCTTATGTTTACTGGCCATTTGTGTATCCTCTTTTATGAAGTGCCTGATCAGGTCTTTTGTTCATTTTTAAGTCTTCTCATTTATGAACAAAGTATATCCCTCTATTTCTATTTCTTTAATTTTTCTTATACTGTTTCATAGATTTCTATGCAAAGGCCTTAAACATCTTTTATTATATTTATTCCCAAGCAATTGATGTTTCCTAATGCAATCTATGAGTCAGGGCCGACTCGACGGCAAATAACAACAACAACAACAAATGCAATCTATATATAAAAAACCAAACTCACTGCCGTCAAGTCGGATCCAACTCATAGCGACCCCTCCTTGGGTTTCCAAGGCAGTATCACAATAGAAGTAAATTGTTCAATCTTCCTTCCAAGGAGTGGCTGGTGGGTTTGAACCACTGCCTTCTGGTTAGCAGTCAAATGCCTTAGTCACTTTTCTAATTGCTTTTGATAGCTAGAGTAAATATAGCTTTGATTTTTGTTTATTTTCTTAGAAGACTGATTATTTCAAATATTTCATCTAGATTGGGATTTTCTAAATAACCAATCATGTCATGTGAAAAAAAAAATGACATATATATAAATCTTTATCTTTAAATTCTATTTCTTGCCTTATTCCACTGGCTTACAATCTTTAGTACGTGTTGAATAGAAGTGATGATAGTGGACATCCTACCAGATGTCTGACATCACAATATCAGAAGAAAAGTTTTCAGTATTTTGATATTAATTATGATGTTTACTGTAGGTGTTTTTAAAAATATACCTTCTATAACATTAAGAAAGTGTTCTTCTATTCATACTTTGCTAAAATGCTTTTAATCATGGATGATTATTGAATTTTATTTAAAATATTTCTCTGTTACTATCAAAACAAACAAGGAGCTCTGGTGGCACAGGGTTTAAAGCATACAGCTGCTAACCAAAAGGTCAATGGTTCAAACCCACCAGCTACTCTGCAGGAGTAAGATGAGGCAGTCTACTTCCATAAAGATTTTCAGCTTTGGAAACCCATGGGGGTAGTTCTGCTCTATCCTATAGGGTCTCTGTGAGTTGGAATCAACTCAATGGCAGCAGGTTTGGTTTTGGTTTTGGTTTTGGTTTTTATCAAAACAAACATATTGTGTTTCTCCATTATTCTGTTAGTATGGTGAATTATACCAATTGTTTTTCTTATATTAAACCAACCTTGCATTTCTTGAATAAATTCAACATGATTTTGATTCATTACCTTTCATATATATCACTAGATCAGATTTGTTAATGTCTTATTTAGAATGTTTACTTATATTTTCGTAAGAAAGGTTGGTTTATAATTTAACTTTTTTATAATGTCAAAGAAAGGTTTTGGAACCAAGAAAAATTATGTAATCTTATAAAATGAGGCTTTAAGTATTTCTTCTTTTGCTATTCTCTGGAAGAATTTATGTAATATTGCTATTTTTTTCTTATGTTTGAAGAATTCACCATTATCATTCTGAGCTGAGAGTTTCTTTGTAGGAGTATTTTAAGCTAGAGATTCAATTTTTTAGTAGATACAGCTATGCAGATTTTCTTTCTTCTTGTGTAAATTTGGTAAGTTGTATTTTTCCAGAGATTTGTCTATTTCACCTAAATTGACAAATTTAGTGGTACAAAGTTATTCATGATGTGCTCTTATCTTTTTAATGTCTGTAGGATATGTAATGATGATCTCTTTTTCAGTGCTGATATGTATAATTTGTTTTTCTCTCTCTTTTTTGCCTTTATCAGTAATGCTAGGCATTTATCAATGTTATTCATCCTTTCAAATAACTCACTTTCGGCTCTGTTGATTTTCTCTTCTCAATTGAATATTTGTTTTCTACCTCATTAATTTCTAGTCTTTATTATGTCTTTACTTTCTTTCAATTTAATTCTATTTGCTCACTGTTCTATTTTCTAACTTCTTGAAATGGGAACTTAAATCACTGGTTTTTAGCCTCTGCTCTTTTTATAATATACACATTCACACAAATTTCCTTCCCTATAAGCAATGGTTTTGTTGCTTCCCATAATTTTTTTTTCTATTTTATTTATTTTGTTGTTGTGATTGAGGATATACACAGAGCATATGTCAATTTAGTAGCTTCTACATGTATAATTCAGTGACATTGATTACATTCTCTGAATTGTGCAACCACTCTTCTGAGTTGTTCTCCCATTAACATGAACTCACTGCCCCTTAAGTTTCCTGTCTAATCTTCCCAGTTGCTGTTGCCAATTTGATTCCATACAGATGGACTTGGAAGAGCACAATACTCAAGGCAAACATTCTTCACCAGCTAAGCTAAAGTGCTGAGCTAACTTAACCACTGTTTTGTTTTAAGATGACTTCAGGGGATATTTTTGGTTTTAAAGTATTTCAGGGCAATAGCTTTAGGGGTTCATCCACTTCCATGCTCCAGAAAGTCCGGAAGCATGAGAATATGAAATTCTGTTGTTCATTTTCCTCTGCTTCCCATAAGTTTTGGTTTGTCACATTTTCATCACCATCCTTCAGTTCAAAATGATCTATAATTTCCATTATATTTTTTCTTTGATTAATGGGTTATTTAAGAGTATATTGCTTAATTTCCAAATATTTGTGGGATTTAGTTACTTTTAGCTACTGATTTCTAGTTTAATTCCACAGTGGTCAGAAAATATGTGCTGTGTGATTTCACTTATTTGTTTGTTAAAATCTCATGTCATTTTAAGCACCTAGAACAATTGCCCGGCAATTCGTGGGTGCTTAATTGGCATTAGATGAATGAATAAATTGCCTTTTTGGACTCTGAAAGGCCCTGGTGGTACAGCGGATAAAGCATTTGCCTGCTAACCTAAAAGTCAGCAGTTCAAACCCACCAGCTGCTCTGCAGGAAAAAGATGAGGCAATCTGCTTCCTTAAAGATTTGCAACCTTGGAAACACCATGGGGGTCACTATGAGTTGGAATCAACTCGATGGCAGTGGTTTTTTCATTTTTTTTTCTAAATGATTCTGAAGAGACTTCAGGGTACCTCCCTGAACAAAAAGAAAGATTCCTGCTCTTATGTATACTCTAGTAAGAATACAGTCAATAAACACTAAATATAATAAATAAATTCATTATACTTCAACAAGTATTTATGGAAGACTCATTATGTTGCAGAAACTAGCATAGGCATGCCGAGATACAAAGATGAGCAAGACACAGTACTTGTCTTGAACAGGCCAGAGAGTTGGCCTACAAATAAAAAGGCAGTCAAATGTTTATGTGGGCCTACATGCAAAATAAGTGCCTTTTGTTCTTATTAGAATTTATATTTTTATTTTATGCTGCCTGCTTATTATAGAAGTGGCTTATAGTATATGGAAATTCAGAGAAAGGAAGTATGTAAAGAAAAACAAATTTTTTTTTAACATTTAACCTTAAGAACTTCCACAGACCAAACTTGCAAAATTGCCTAACAAATGAATTCTGATTGCTACTGACAAATGTCAGTAAAGGCTTTACTTAGTGTGGTAGTTAAAGTGATGTGTCAACTTGGCTGGGACTGGTTTTGAGTGGTAGTAGTTATTCCCAATGTAGTTATTCCCATGATGAGAGTGGTAATCAACTCCATGGTAGAATCTACTGTGAGCAGCTGAGTAGCTGCCTTAGGGATATAGTCTGCTTCCAGTACATAAGAAGACGTTTGGAGAAAGGTCTCTGAGCTTTTTGGCACATCTGGATCCTGCATGTGGCCAAATATTCATCTCAGTGGCCTGCCATGTTTTCTGCTGAACTTGAGACTCTTTTTTTGGACTTGAAATAGTGACCTGCCGTATGGCTTGATATCTAGGGACTGTACCATTTTATTTGTTGACCTTGGATTTGTCTACCATAGCAGCCAGCAGCTGTCTAAGTTAAGAGACACCTCCAGCTCCAGTGGACCAGGAGCAACAGACAGAGCTGAAGCCCAAGGTCAAGGGGCCTTCAACCAGACACTAGCACTGGCAGTTTTAACTTGGACTTCTAGCCTCCTAAACTGTAAGAGAATAAATCCCTGCTTATTAAAGCCATCCATTTGTGGTATTTTCTGTTAGAGTGGCACTAGATGATGAATACACTTAGTAATTTTGACTTTAGGTGTTTCTTTGGAGGTATTCTATTAACTTCATTACTCTATGAGTACAAAGTGATGAAAGTGATGAATACACTAGAAGATAATTATTATTACAATGAAAATAAAAAAGAAATAATGTTTAAAAAATAATAACCTGGTAATAAAAATAATTGTTGCACATTGGTAAAAGATGTGGTATTGCCGATCACATATAGAAAATAACATATAATGTTGAAAGCCTTATGCTCAAGTAAAGCTGATTTTGTCACATGGCAAAGGGTTTGATGCCAGGCTTAGGAGTTTACAATTTAGTCTGCAGGTAACGAGGAGTCACTGAGAGTTTTTGAAGAAGGGAGTATGGCATTAGAGGCCAGGGTTTTAGACTTCTGTAGCAGTGTTGAGGAAGGATTGCAAAGGTCAGAGCCTCAATACATGGCAATGTCTGGAGCATTTTGATTGTCACAATTGGAGGGATGATAGTTGCATCTAGTGGGTAAAGCCATGGATGCCCCTAAACATCGTACATGATCCCATCCAAAATGTTAACAGTTCCACTGTTTAAAAAATCCCTGACTTAGATCATAGTCAACAAGAACACATAATGACAAGATGGAAAATTTTTTACTGTATGGTTCAATAATCTTTAACATTAACTTTTATAGGGTTATATCAAGAAATAGCTAAGAGTATTAGAGAGATGCAAATCAAAACAACAATGAGATACCATCTTGCTCCAGCACTAGTA
>NW_006922632.1:353761-355763 GCF_000298275.1 Orycteropus afer afer
ATCTGACTTGAGGGCAGTGAGGTTTTTTGTTTTGTTTTGTTTTTGCTTTTTATGGGCACTAGTTAACCTTCAGGTCTGGAACTGAACTCACTCCTGTGGCTTCCAGCCAAACAATAGACAGGCATATAGGGTGAACATTTACATCAGGTAGATACACTCCTTGGAGCGATCAGTCTTGAGAGAACAGAAGGGCGGTGTTTGCACAGGAAGACAACTGTGGGTGGGGGGAGGAACACATAGGAAGGAAGGACACAGGGAAGAGGTAATGATGGAGAGGAATGGGAAGAAAGCTGTTACATTGTGAAGAATTGAAGTCAATGTCATGGAATAAAATGTGTATGAACTGCTGTATGGGAAATGAATTTTCTCTGTAAACTTTCACCCAAATCACAATAAAAATAAAAATAATCTACACCATAACCCAACATCTCCAACAACTAGAAAAAGATCAGCAAAAAAAAATCTAGTCACCAAAAGAAAAGAAATAATATTCAAGCAGAGACAAATGAAATAGAAACAAACTAGAAGATGGTTCTTTGAAAAGATTACTAAAATTGACAAACCACTGGCAAATATTACAAAGGAAAAAGAGAAGATGCAAATAATACAAATAAGAAATGAAACGGGCAATGTCATAACAGAACCAACCAAAATAAAAAGGATAATATCAGGATACTATGAAGAACTAGGGAGCTCTGGTGGCATAGTGCCTAGACATTTGACTGCCAACTAGAAGGCTGGCAGTTCAAACCCACCAAACACTCCTTGGAAGGAAGAGTGGGCAATCTACTTCCATGGGAAACCTAAGGAAGGGTCACTATGAGTCAGATCCGACTTGACGGCAGTGAGTAGTATAGTAGTAGTATGAAGAACTATTCCAATAACTTTGAAAACTAGAAGAAATGGACAGATTTCTATAAACACACTACCTACCTAAAGGAACACAGATTAAGGTAGAAAATTTGAACAGACCTGTAACAAAAGAAGAAATTGAACAGGTCATAAAAAAAAAAAAAAAAAAAACTGCCAACAAAAAAAGTCCTGGCCCACATGGTTTCACTGGAAAATTCTACCAAACATTCAAAGAAAAGCTGACATCAATTATATTCAAACTATTCTAGAATATAAAAAGGAGGGAATGTTCCCCGAATCCATTTTATGAAGTGAGCATAATCCTGATACCAAAGCCAGGCAAAGATACCTCTAAAAAAGAAAATTATACACCAATATCTCTCATGAACATAGATACAAAAATTGTCAATAAAATCCTAGCCAATAGACTCCAAAAACATATAAACAAAAAATTTAAAAAACAACAAGAAGTAAGATTCATACCAGGTATGCAAGGCTCAATATTAGAAAAACAATAAACATGATTCATCACATAAATAAAGGAAAACAACCATACAATCATATTAATTGATGCAGAAAAGGCATTTGAGTCACCAGAAGAAAGGAAATAACCAAGATTTGAGTAGAAATCAATGAAACAGAAAATAGAAAAACAATAAAAAATTCAACAAGATCAGAAGTTGGTTTTTTGAAAAGATTAATAAATTAATCAATGGTTGCCCATGACCAACCATTGGCAAATTTAACAAAGGAAAAGAGGGAGAGAACACAAATAACATGAATAACAAATGAAATGAATGACATTACAACAGAACCAACTGAAATAAAATGGATAATATCAGGATACTATGAAGAACTGTATTCCAACAAATTTGAAAATCTGGAGGAAATGGACAGATTTCTAGAAATACACCACTTACCTAAACTAACACAGCTGATGTGGAAAAGTTGAACAGATCCATAACAAAAGAAGAAATTGAACAGGTCATAAAAAATTTATCAACAAAAAAAAGTCCGGGCCCAGACAGTTTCACTGGACAATTCTACCAACATTCAGAGGAGAACTGACAACAATCCTACTCAAACCATTCCAAAACATAGAAAAGGATGGAATCCTCCCTAACTCATTTTATGAAGCAAGCATAACCTT
>NW_006922632.1:356539-361810 GCF_000298275.1 Orycteropus afer afer
AAAGAAATAAGGAAATCAATACCGTTTACAATAACTACCAAAAAAAAAAAAAAAAAAATACAATACTTGGGAATAAATCTTACCAGGGACACAAAAGACTTGTACAAATAAAACTGTTAAAAAAAAAAATTCCTTCATGAAACCATAAGAGATCTACTTAAATGGAAGAACATAACATGCTCATGGATAGGAAGACTGAACATTGTGAAAATGTCAATTCTACTCAAAGCAATCTATACATTCAGTGCAATCCCAATCCAGATCCCATCAACATTTTTTAAGGATATAGGAAAGCAAATCACTAACTTTATATGGAAAGGAAAGAGGCTTTGGATAAGCAAAGCACTATTGAAGAAGAAGAACAAAGTAGGAGGTCTCACACTGCCAGATCTCAAAACCTACTACATAGCCACAGTAGTCAAAACTGTCTGGTATTGGTACAATGACAGACACATACACCAGTGGAATAGAACTGAGAACCCAGAAATAAATCCATCGACCTATGGTCAGCTGATCTTTGACAAAGGGCCTAAATCCATTAAATGGGGAAGAGAATGTTTGTTTAATAAATCATGCTGGCAAAACTGGAGATCCATTTGCATAAAAATGAAACAAGATCTGTACCTCACACCATACACAAAAACTAACTCCAGATGGATCAAAGACTTAAATGTGAAACCTAAAACTATAGAGTTCCTCAAGGAAAAACTAGGGGACAATTTAGAGACCCTGATATATGGCATAAATAGCCTATCAAGCATAACCCAAAATACACAAACAGCAGAAGAGAAACTAGATGAATGGGACCTTCCAAAAATTAAATTTTTATGTGCTTCCAAGGACTTCTCCAAAAGAGTCAAAAGAGAACCTACAGATTGGGAAAGAACATTTGGTAATAACACATCTAAACAAGGGACTTATCTCTAGAATTTATAGAAAACTGCACATAACAACAACAACAACAATAACCCAATACTTCAATAATAAAAAGACAAATAATCCAATTAAAAAATGGGCAGAGGACATGAATAGACACTTCACCAAGGAGGATATTCAGGCAGCCAACAAACATACAAAGAAATGCTCATGATCATTAGCCATTAGAGAGATGCAAATCAAAACAACAATGAGATACCATCTTGCCCCAGCACTAGCAGCAAAGTTCAGGAAGACAGAAAATAACAAATGCTGGCGAGGATGCGGATAAATTGGGACTCTCATACACTGCTGGTGGGACTGTAAAATGGTACAACCACTCTGGAAAGCAGTATGGCGATTCCTTTAAAAGTTGGAAATAGAATTACCATTTGACCCAGCCATTCCATTACTAGGTATATATCCTAAAGAAGTGAGAGCCATGACATATGCAGACATATGCACATCCATGTTCATCGCAGCACTACTTTCAATAGCAAAAAGTTGGAAACAACCTAGGTGTCCATCAACTGAGGAATGGATAAACAAACTATGGTACATACACAGAATGGAATGCTATGCAACCCTAAAGAATAATGTAGAATCTGCAAAACATCGTATAACGTAGATGAACTTGGAGGACATTATGCTGAGTGAATTAAGTCAATCACAGAAGGACAAATATTGTATTAGTCCGTTACTGTAAAAGTCAAGGAAAGTTTTATATGTGGAAGGAAATTTTCTTTGTTGGTTACCGGGGGTGAGAGAGTTGGGTAGGGAACACTTTTAGATAGGTAGAGATAAGTATTGATTTGGGTGGAGAGAAGGGCAATGTACCAAATATGAGTGATCA
The DNA here is from genome assembly GCF_000298275.1 of Orycteropus afer afer. NCBI lineage: Eukaryota > Metazoa > Chordata > Mammalia > Tubulidentata > Orycteropodidae > Orycteropus > Orycteropus afer. The sequence continues at coordinate 358,308 of NW_006922632.1, forward strand.
ACATGGTGGCATTGAGGAAGAGGAAGACATAGAGAGGTACATGGGAGGTGCAGACAACAAAGATGAACCCTTTTGCACATACAGTACTGCATTGTCAGTGAAGGCAAACATGGATATATGGGTGGATAGATGGGTGGACAGGCTGAACTATTAGGTACATCTATGCAGTAGGGAGTATACCCAAGACCATGTATAGGGTTGGAAGACAATGGTTATACAAGTGTATATGTATGTTTTATAAGAATTCCCAGGTGTATATAGAGCTGACAAGTTAGCAGTCACTTCTTGGTCACAGCCAGCTACCCAGAGGCACTGAGTAGTTGAACTGGTGGGCTCTGGACCATAGTTGCAGGGGGCATCAAGCTCAATTGGCATAATATACTACACAAAACATTGTTCCACCTCCTACTTTGGCAAGTAGGGACTGGGATCTTAAAAGCTTGCAAGCAGCCATCTATATGCAATGATGGGTCTCTCCTCATCCAGAGCAAAGAACAATGAAGAAAACTAAAAATTCACGGAAACAACTAGTCCTTGCAACTAGTACACCATGCCATCCTCAGCCTATACAACTATGAGACCAGAAGAACTAGATGGTGCCCGGCTACTGATGTCAACCACTCGGAGGGGGATCTATGTAGGAGATCCTGGATAAAGAGGGAGAATAATGTGGAACAAAACTCAAAATCATTTGGAAAAAAAAGTAGGGGCAGGTTTGCTGGTCTGATAGAGCCTGGTAGAACCACTGACACCATGGTCCCTAGCTGCCCTTCAGATCTGGAATTGAACCCACACCTGTGGCTTCCAGCCAAAACAAAAGACAGGCATATGAGTTGAACATGTACCCAAGGTAGATACACTCCTTGGAGAGAACAATCATGGGAGAAAGAAGGGTTGTTTATGCACAGAAGGACAGTTCAGGGGGCAGAAGTGCATGGAGGGATAGGCACAGGGAAGAGGTGACTATTGGGAGGAGGTGGGAGGGGAGCTGTTGCATTGGGGTAAATTGTAATCAATGTCATGAGACAACGTGTGTGAACTGCTGTATGAAAAGTGAATCTGCTCTGTAAACTTTCATCCAAATCACAATTAAAAAAAAAAAAAAAGATGGGGAAAAATAAAAAAAGAAAAGGCATTTGACCAAAACTCATTCCTAATAAAAATGCTGAACAAAATAGAAATGGAAGGGAAATTCCTCAGCATAATTAAGGGCATGTATACAAAATCAATAGACAACACTATTCTTAGTGGAGAGAGACTGAAAGCATTCCCCTCACAAAGGGGTTCCTGACAAGGATGCCTTTATCACCACACCTATTCAATATTGAACTGGAAGTCCTAGCCAGAGCAATAATGAAAGAAAGGGAAATGAAAGGCATCCAAATTGACAAAGAAGAAGTAAAATTATGTCAATTTGCAGATAATAGGATATTATACACAAAAAAATCATTACTGAAATGAATTGATAGTTTCAGCAAAGTGGCAGGTACAATATCAACATACAAAAATCAGTTGATTCCTATACACTAAAAAAGAGAACTCTGAAAAGGAAATGAGGAAAGCAATACCATTTACCATAACCACCCAAAGATGAAGTACTTAGGAATAAATCTAACCAGAGACATAAAAGACCTTTACAAAGAAAATTGCGTAACACTATTACAAGAAACCAAAAGAGACCTACATAAATGGAAGACTATAGTATACTCCCACCACTCGTCTGTCATTTGTTGTACTGTGGTGCCTTGCATGTTGCTACGATGCTAGAAGCTATGCCACTGTTATTTCAAATACCAGCAGGGTCACCTATGGTGGACAGTTTTCAGCAGAGCTTCCAAACTAAGATATCCTGGGAAGAAGGACTCACTACAATTACCATTCTTCAACAACATAAACAGCTACTATACATATGGACTGTGCCAGATGGATTACACAGCAATCAATTGACTACATCTGTGGAAAGAGATGATGGAGAAGCTTAATATCGTCAGTCAGAACAAGGCCAGAGGCCAACTGTGGAACAGACCATCAAATGATCACATGCAAGTTTACACTGAAGCTAAAGAAAATTGAAATAAGTCCATGAGAGCCAAAAATACAACCTTGAGTATATCCCACCTGAATTTAGACCATCTGAAAGATAGAGCTGACTCATTAAACACCAGTGACCAAAGATTAGATGAATTATGGGACGACATCAAGGTTATGATACATGAAGGTCATTAAAAAGACAGGGAAGGAAGAAAAGACCAAAATAGATGTCAGAAGAGACTCTGAAACTCTGGAATGGAGAGTAGCTAAAATGAGCAGAACAAATGCCGAAATAAAAGACCTGAATGGAAGATTTCAAGGGGTGGCTCTAAAAAAACAAAATAAAGTACTATAATGAAATGTGCAAAGACCTAAAGTTAGAAAACCAAAGGAAAAGAACATGCTCAGCATTTCTCACGTTGAAAGGTTTGAAGAAAAAAAAATCAAGTCTCGAGCTGCAGTATTGAAGGAGTCTAGAGGCAAAATACTGAATGATGTAGGAAGCATCAAAAGAAGATGGAAAGAATACACACTCACTGTACCAAATAATTGGTCTGGGATGGGAGGGGAGGGGATTGGGGGCACAGGGAATAGATGGGTAGTTAAGAGACAGGTTTGATATGGGTGAAGGATAAAGCAATATAACAAAAGCATGTGACTAGCACAATATCACTAAGGAAAAGGAAGACATGGAGAGGTTCACAACAGGTACAGACAATAAAGACAAATATTATTGCATACACAATACTGCACTATCAGTAACAGCAAACATGTTAAAAAAAAACCACAAAATTATATCTATAGAAAATAGATATAATAATATAATAAAAAAACCCACAAAATTATATCTATAGAAAATAGATATAAGCGTGTATTCTGCTTTTTCTGCAAAGCATAATAAAGTATTTTGTTCTATATTAAAAAGGAAAAAGAAGAAGAAGAATAGATGTCCAACCATTTTGAGAGAGAGCAAATGATCAAGAACCAATGGCATTGAAAGAAGAAACCCAAGCTGCACAGAAGGCATTGGCAAAAAACAAGTCTCCAGGAATTGACCAAATGCCCATTGACATGTTTCAACAAACTGATGCAAGCCCTCACTTGTTATGCCAAGACATTTGGAAAACAGCTAATTGGACAACCGACTGAAAGAGATCCATATTTGTGCCCATTCCAAAGAAAGGTGATCCAAAAGAACATGGAAATTATTGAACAACATCATTACTATCACACAGAAGTAAAATTTTGCTGAAAATAATTCAAGAATGGTTGCAGCAGTACATTAACAAGGAACTGCCAGAAATTCAAACTGCATTCGGAAGAGGACATGGAACAAGGGATATCATTGAGGTCAAATGGATCTTGGCTAAAAGCACTGAATACCAGAAGGATGCTTACTGTGTTTTATTGACTATGCAAGGGCATTTGACTGTGTGGATCAGAACAAATTATCAGTAATATTGAAAAAAAAA
>NW_006922632.1:362120-366987 GCF_000298275.1 Orycteropus afer afer
TTAGTATGGATTATACCTCCATATAAAGAAAACAAAACCCTCACAACTGGACCAATAAGCAACATCATGATAAACAGAGAAAAGACTGACGTTGCCAAGGATTTCAGTTTACCTGGATCCATACTCAATGCCCGGGAGGGAGCAGTCAAGAAATCAAATGACATATTGCACTGGGCAAATCTGCTGCAAAAACACTTCAAAGTGTCAAAAAAGCAAAGATGTCATTTTGAAGAGTAAGGTACAACTGACCCTAGCCATGATATTTTCAATAGCTCATATTCATGTGAAAGCTGCACAATGAATAAGTAAGACCACAGAAGAATTGATGCATTTTGATTTTTAATTTTGGCAAAAATTATTGAAAATACAGTGGACTTCGAGAAGAATGAACAAATCTGTCTTGGAAGAGATACAGCTAGGATGCTCCTTAGATGAAGAATATCTAGACTTTGTCTCATGTACTAGAGGAGGATATCATGTTTGGTAAAGTAGAGGGTCAGCAAATAAGAGGAAGACCCTCAACATGATGGACTGAAACAGTGGCTGCAACAATGCGCTCAAGGATAGCAATTGTGAGGACGGCACAGGACTGGGCAGTGTTTTGTTCTGTTGTGTGCACTGTCTCTGTGACTTAGAACTGACTCAATGGCACCTAACAACAACAACAACAACATATCATGCTCATGCGTTGGAAGACTTAACATGGTGAAAATGTCACCAACACCCAAAGCAACCTACTGATACAATGCTATCCTGATCCATATTCCATCATTTTTCTCTAAAGAGATGGAAAAACTAATCACCAATTTTTTATATGGAAAGTAAAGAGACCAGATAAGTTAAGCACTACTGAAGAAGAAGAACAAACTAAGAGACCTTACACTCCTCTAATCTCAAAAACTGCTATATAGCCACGGAGTTAAAACAGCCTGGTACTGGTACAATAGAAATGGAACAGTATTCAGAACCCAGAATTAAATCCAGCTACCTATGGACAGCTGATCTTTGACAAAGGTCCAAAACTCATAAAATCAGAAAGAGATATTTTATTTAATAAATCATGATAGCAAAACTGGATATCCATTTGCAGAAAAAGGAAACAGGACCCATATCTCACACCATATACAAAAACAAACTCAAGTTGGATCAAAGACCTAACTGTAAAACCTAAAACCATAAAGACCATCAAAGAAAAAATAGGGACAAATTTAGGGATCCTAATTCAAGGCACAAATACACTATCAACTAGAACTAAAAACACACAAACACCAGAAGACAAAATAGATGACCAGGACCTCCTAAAAATTAGACACTAACATACATCAAAAGATATCATCAAAAGAGTGAAAGAAGAATGCACAGACTAGGGGAAAAAATTTTAGCAATGACATACCAGACAAGGAGCTAATCTCTAAAATTTATAGAAAACTTCAACAACTTAACAACAAAAAGAAAAATAATCCAATTTAAAAAATGGGCAGACATGAAGAGATACTTCACCAGAGAAGACATTCAGGCAGCTAACAAACACATGAAAGAATGATCATTATCATTAGCCATCAGAGAGATGCAAAGCAATACGGTCTCACCCCAGCACCAATAGCAAAATTAAAGAAAAAAAAATGGTGGTGAGGGTGTGGAGAGACTGGAACCCTCATACACTGATGGTGGGACTATAAAATAGTGCAACCACTGTGGAGCATGGTATATGGTGCTTCCTTAAAAAGCTGGAAATAGAAATACCATAGGCTCCAGCAATCCCACCACCAGGTATATATCCTAGAAAAATAAGAGCAGCCACATGAACAGATACATACACATCCATATTCAGCGCAGTATCATTCACAATAGCAAAAAGATGAAAACAACCTAAATGCCCATCAATGGAGGAATGAATCAACAAACTATAGTACATACACACAATGGAATACTATACAACATTAAAGAACAATGATGAATCTGTGAAACATAACATGGATCAACTTAGAGGCCATTATGCTGAGTGAAGTTAATCAATCACAAAGAACAGATACTGTATGAGACCACTATTGCAAAAAGTCAATGAAAAGGTTTCACACACAAAAAAGAAACATCTTTCATGGTTACCAGGGGTGAATGGGGAAGGAAGGGTAGACCACTGTCTAGAGGGTAGATACATGTTAACTTGGAAGAAGGAAAATACAAATACATACATATATATACATATATATATATATATATATATGTATATATATGTCTTCCCCTAAAGAAAGTTACAACTCAGAATGCTATAAATGCTTTTGCCTTTTTGTCAGCTGGCAGAGTGAACAAATAATAGACAATCAATAAATATCTGATGAATAAATCATAGCAGAAACTGAATAAAATAAGAAACTGACTTATTAATACAGAACTCTTTGGAGACAGGGGTTTTCTTTTAGTGATATGCCAATCAGCCTGATTTATATAGTAGGACAGATATTTACAATAATGTTTTCAGTCAGCAGCATTTAAAGTCAGTGGGAATATTCATTCCTGATAGTGCCTAGTCTTACTGAGGCTGTCACCTCATTCACATCTCTCCCTCACACTTCTTCAAGTTAAACTAGAAATGAAATACAAGATCCTGTACTTAGGGGACAGAAATGTGTTCATTGGCAGAGTCCATTTTTTTTTCCTAAACCTTTTTTTTTTAATTGCTAAAAATGCCAATGCTCTCATGGATGTGATCTAGGTCTAAGACAATAAAGATTTTCAAAATGTCCTTAAATCCTTCTGCAGTGTTACTTGAAACAGAGAAAAGTATCTACCTATCAAACTGAGTAACCTGCTAACTTGTCAAACTGAATAAAATCCTTGTGATTTAAAAATTAAATCCCTTAATGGAAAAAAAAAATCAGTAGGCAAGAAATAATCAAAATTACCTTTACATACAGCAGTATTACTACAGGTAAATATTCAAAGAAAGGGTAAGCTGTACCTGATTTTAGGCATCTCAACGTTTGGATGCAGCAGTCTTCTATGACCCTCTAGTGGAGTTGAACTTAGAGTTTTCTGGCAACTTTGCAATTCTGGTAAATATGGCATTTTGACGCATTCCTTGAGCTCTTCTAGACCAAAAGCTGTGGTGTATTCGAATTTAAAATATTATCATAGTCATATTAACTTTTTTTCCATTAAATTTATACTTCTTTTACTACATACTAAAATGCATAATAAAATATATTATATCAGCATTTAAGTAAAGAAAATTAAGCAATTGTAATTTTTCTACCACCTTTCCCAAGAGAGTGCCTTTCAATTCCTAGCATATTAAGCGTAAGGAGGAATTGATTAAGGGCTTGATTAAGAACTGCAATAAGAAAAAAGGAAAGGAATTAGAATAAGGAAAGTCTTCCATAGTCGAGTCATTGTCCTGTACCTTCATTAGTTCACTAATTAAAATTCCCAAAATATTAGATACATCTACAATTAAGTAGCGTAACAAAGCACTTTCTGGAGTCTTGGATTATTTGCTGTTTTTAATATTTCCACTCCTGTTTCAATACAGATAATCAAGAGGTACGAATGCCTGATCATCTGAGCCAGCAAAGAGAGAGAAAATAATTCCACTTTCCACTGTTTGAATCTTCTCTCGACAAAATTCTATACCAAATCTATAAATAGCAACACTGAAGCAACAAGATTGCTTCTTCTACTGACCACACATATCATTGTACAAAAGGATTATCAAACCACAAAAAAAGAAGCAGGCAGTAAATGGAAAAAGCAGAGGAAGAGGTTAAAAAGCAAGTCTGGCACAGCAACAAAAATAGCATTTAATGGGATTCAAATGATATCAATGTTCAAAATGCTACTTACAAACTTTAGTTTTTTCTCTCTCTCTTTTTTTTTTTTTTTTTTTTTTTGTGATTTGGGTGAAAATTTACAGAACAAATTCACTTTCCATACAACAGTTCACATGCACTCTGTCTCATGACATTGATTACAATTTACCCTAATGCAACAGCTCCCCTCCCACTTCCTCCCCATAGTTACCTCTACCCTGTGTCCATCCATCCATGCACTCCTGCCCCCTGAACTGTCCTTCTGTGCACAAACAGCCCTTCTTTCTCTCATGATTGTTCTCTCCAAGGAGTGTATCTACCTCAGGTAAGTGTTCAACTCATATGCCTGTCTTTTGTTTGGCTGGAAGCCACAGGTCCACATGGGTTCATTTCCAGACCTGAAGGTCAGCTAGGGGCCATAGTCACAGTGGTTCCACCAGGCTCTATCAGACCAGAAAAGCTGGTTCCCCAACCCCTTTTTTTTTTCCAAATTATTTTTAGTTTTGCTGCACATTGTACTCCCTCTTTATCCAGGATCTCCTACATAGATCCCCCTCCAAGTGGTTGACAGTGGTAGTTGGGCACCATCTAGTTCTTCTGGTCTCATAGTCATATAGGGTGAGGATCGCATGGTGTACCAGTCGCTAGGACTAATTGTTTCCATGCATTTTGGTTTTCTTCATTCTTCTTTGCTCTGGATGAGGAGAGACCCACCATTACATCTAGATGGCTGCTTTCAAGCTTTTAAGAACCCAGTCACTACTCACCAAAGTAGGAGGTGGAACAATGTTTTGTGTAGTATATTATGCCAATTGAGCTTCATGTCCCCCGTGACCATGGTCCCAAGCCCACCAGTTCAACTACTCAGTGCCTCTGGGTAGCTGGTTGTGACCAAGAAGTGACTATAGGAGTTCCGGTAAGATGGAGGACTAGGCAGAAAGACTGCACAGACCCTCTTCAACAAAGAAAAGGGAAACCAATTAACACAGACACAGAAGATAATCCTGGACCCTTGAGCCTTGAAGGAAAGGATATAGAAGTGGACTAAACCCCAACTAGCA
>NW_006922632.1:367137-367676 GCF_000298275.1 Orycteropus afer afer
ATTAACCTAAAAATCAGCCCTGCTAGCCAGGGACTGCACGGAGGACTGCTCTGGTGGCTGGGGAATAAACGGAGAAGGTGAAGAGAAAGGCAGGCTGAGCTGTGGACTTGCCAGTCCAGAGAGCACCACCATTTTGAATGTTTAAAAGCAGATTGACTATTTTGGATATTTAAAGAGACAGCGCTCTCGCAGGTTCCTGGAGCTTAAGAACACATTGTGCTTTCCAGCAACCCCAAGGACACTCCAGACCTGCAAGACTGAAAAGGTCTTAGTTTTCAGCTTTTTTTCTTCTCCCTGTTCCTGGTTGAAAAAAAAAACTTTTTTTAATTTAATCTTTTTCCCCTTTTTTCTCATGGTTAACCCTGTTCCTTTTGTTTCTTTTTGCATTTTTCCCATTTTTTTCCTTAATTATTCTCCTTCTCTATCTTTTTTCTCTTAGTGCCCTATCCACAGATATTGCAAGTTTTCTTATTTTTTCTTCTTCTTTTTCCCTTTTTTCGTTACTATTCTGGTGTGATTACATGGTGTGTTTTTTGTCC
>NW_006922633.1:0-5289 GCF_000298275.1 Orycteropus afer afer
ATAAAAACATTATAGAGATACCTTACTCCTCAGATAAAAGTTTACTGGTCATTTTGAATTTATTAATAAAGTCTTTCTTCTTGGTTAAAATTTCAGCTCCTATAGAAGTTAATTGTTTATTCTGCATGTTTTCTGTTTTGGCATTGACAGTAGATGATTTTCAGTGTTAGTGTATTAGGAGCATCTTAAGTATGAAGTTTTAGAGAATTCTCAACTTGTTTCTCACAACATAGTGGAGTTAACTGAACTATAATTCCTTTTCAGGTGGTTATGCTTCTCTACTAATACATATTTTTTTTTTTTAGCTACAGACCATGACTCAGCATTTACCTTACTGTATATGATTAGAAAGAAAAATCTTTTATAATTTCCAAAAAAACTTTTGCTTTCTTCCTCTGGCTGAGAATGTCTTTCATTTGATGGCACTCTCGTAGAGTAGTGCCTAAGGCATTTGACTGCTAACCAGAAGGCTGGCAGTTCACACCCACCAGGACTCCTCGGAAGGAAGGTTGGGCAATCTACTTCTGTAGTGATTCCACTTCAGAAACCCAAGGAGGGGTCGCTATAAGTCAGGCCCGACTTGACAGCACATAACAACACAACAACAATTGGGAAATAGAACTTGTGGTTGAAATGGTACCTCAGCACGAAACAATAAATGATGATGAAAGTTGGGAGGAGGAAAAGAAACAATTGCTGGAAAATCTCTGTCTTATTCCATGTCCAGAATGCTAATTGCTTTGGGGAGGATATAAATTTGTATTGGCTTAGGGGAAATCAGTTTGTGCTCTGTACTGCTTTAGGGGAATTTGGTTGCATTCTTAATTTCTTGACCTAGGTCATTCCAATCAAACAAGATTTTATTCTTTTCACTTGTGCTCCAGATGGAAGAAAGTGTAAACAGCTGTCCAAGTGGTGATGGAGACTTTTCTTCCACATTCTTGCATGTCATTATGAGAGGGATTTACTTTTTCAGCAAATTCAAACATCTAAAACCTAGTAATCAAAATTTTCCCCTTTCCCTCTTTTTGTATTCCAACTATCATCAATTGCTTACTTTCAGAAACAGTTTTCCAAAGACGAAGCTATGATGAGTGTGCATGGTCTTTATCATATTTACTCTCTTCAGTACCATATAGCATTATATTGTTTACAATAATTAGCTGCTGGAGGAAATCATGTAAACACAACAGAGTGACAGCCTACAGGGAAAAAAGCTAGTCATTCACAGTTCAGGCAGGGAATAGGTACAGCCTAAGATGGCTATTATTCCAAGGCTAGTCATTGTGGCTGCAATATAAGAATCTGAAAAGAAACCACTCCCTTAATATTGTTCAAGGTACTGAATATACGTGAAAGAAAAGAATGTGAAGGAAATTTGGAAATTTAAATAAAACCAGTGGAAGTCTTTTTCAAATTATTCTGTAAGTTGATGGGCTAATTATACTCAATCAAGAAGCAATACAATGAAAATGCATAATTAATGTAGTTTTTCCACAGATTTAGTTTTATGCACAGGGATACCCCTAATTCACCAAGGATATTAAGCAAGTAATGGATGCAAGCACCCCTTAAACAATCAATAAAAACTATCAAAGCCTTTGGAGAGTACATATAAAGGTTGTTTTTGAGTTTCCATTGAAAAGAAGTAAAATGCATTATTTAAGAGATTTTCAAGCAGGTAGTGACAAAATCATCAATATTCTGAAGGAAGATCTTGGAGAATAACTGAGGGCCATAAAGGAATATTGACTAATATGGAGTTATTGGAGCATATACAGGGATTTATACATGAACTCATATATGACACTTAATCAGTGTTTTACAAGCTTTTCAAGGATGATTTTGATTTTATGGGAATTATTGTCTTTGTTGATTTTAGAACTTAACTGCACCATAAAATGTAACTTCACTGACTGCTAATCACAGTAGGATGTTATTTTGTATTTCTCTTTCTCAAAAATTCCTTTAAGAAAAGATGGGGCCCATCCTGACAAATCTTAACAGTGTAAGAATTATCCATGAAAGCATGAGTTTCTCAAGTAATTTCCTATATGTTACCTAGTAAGAGATTTGGCAATTTTCAAGCAGGAAAATAATGTTTTGATTTTAGGACAATAGCATTTTGACTGTAGCTGTTGGGAAAATCTAGTTATTCATTGATTCAATATGGATTTTTGATCATCTCTTATATTCAAGGGCCTACACCATGGAGAATACATAAAGAAGCAGATATTACTCCTTCTTTTAGTAGTTAACAGTCCTTAATTATACCGATACATCAAGTAGAAAAGTGGTATGATTTAATAGTAGAATCAACAATATACTAACAGAGAATGAAGACATATAGAAGGTGATATGAGGGGAAAAATATTTATGCTTTCCCAATTAAAACATTGTCCATAATGTGATTAATTTTAATTTAGCTGTCAGTCCTAGTGGGGGAGAGACAGGGATTAATCTATAGCCCAGATTATGTATACTGTATGGAAAGTCACACTGTAACCATAAAACACAAAAATGTGAATAGAGAACTTTATTACTTACAGGTACTGGGATTATGCAGCATAACCTTATGCACACTAGGGTTGTCATGGATGGAGAGAGAGAAGAAAAAGCTGATATGAGGCATATGATTTTATCAGTGTTTGAAAATGGTGTGAGGAGACTTTAGTGGGGCACACGACCACTGGTGCTTTTCAAACTGAAAAGTGAGAAGCAAGAGAGAGTTGGTATGAAAACTGTCTAAGTGAAGTAGCTGTAGGGAGCTGGGGAGTGGAACTTTTTGATGTTTCAGCACATAGTTATTATCTGTGGCAGCTGACTACTCTGGAGTGTGGTGCACCAGCTAAATGTCACAATGTGAATGTCAAGGCATCATCTAAGATGGAGTCTGGCTAACATTATAACATATCTACTGAGGTTTTAGAGTTCCATGGTGTTTGTGAAATTATCTATAGACATTAGATTATTCAAAACAGTAGAGAACAGGTCAGTAAAATGTGGATGTTTATCAGAATATTTAAAAGAAATGCTGTAGTTCACATTATCCTAGAAATCTTAGGCAGGAAGGCAGAGCAAGGGGTCTGCCTTAGGGGACAGGCCCAAGGAAGGAGAAAAGGGAAAGAGTAGGAATGTCTACAGAAGTTAATAAGCTAATAGCTGCAGAAACCTGTCAACTGGCTACATGGTTTAGCCAATCCAAATTTAGCAGAATCACGAAGGGCTCAGGAAACTTGATATTTAGGGAAAGAACCTAAATTGGAGCATGCCACTAAAGCCTCATGTTCTGACCTAGACCTAGTTCCATATCATTTTAATATCATCATAATATAATTATCACTGCCTTCTTTTTGCAATTTCAGTGTTTTACATACTGGGCAAGCTCAGTAAGGCTCTCAGGGACCTGCCAATCAACCTGTCAGTCAACCTGTCACTCAAGGGACTCACGCCACCTTAAACAAGCCACTTCCTTCCCCTCTATACCACTCTTGTTGTTGTTGCTGTTATGTGCTCCCGAGTCATACCTGGCTTATAGCGACCCCTCCTTGGGTTTCTGAGGCGATATCACTACAGAAGTAGATTGCCCCATCTTCCTTCCCAGGAGTGGCTCATGGGTTTGAACCACCAGCCTTCTGCTCCGCAGTCAAGTGCCTTAGACACTACACTAGAAGTGTAAAACCCACAGAAGTTGAACAGCTTCATGTGTTTTCCCACTGGTCAGGAAAGACCCCTTCCACCTCTGGGATGTACTATGCTTATAATAAAGGCTTGCATGCTTGTGTGATTGATGCTTGTGATGTAAGTTTGTTAATCCCCCACCAACATCATCACTCACCATCATCTGCTCCTTCCACTGACCAGAGGATCACCTCCTCACAGAGAGTCTTCCTGTGAGTAGGGTAAGGCCAGGGATCGAGGCTAGCAGCTCTGGACAACAGTTTGTACATGTACTTTCATTTTTTTGCTGATAGAGAATGTATTTTCAAAATTATTTTATGGACAGGTGTTATTAATTGAATTGAGTTCATTACCATTATATTGAAATCCTTACCCCTGTACTTGTCATACTTATCAGACTGACCTTATTTGGAAAAAGTTTTTTTTTTTTTTTTAATATCAATAAAGTCATACCAGAATAGTACGGGCTGTAAACCTGATCACTGCTGAGTCATGTCTTCTAGAGGAGAGTTCAGACACAGAGAGATATACATAGGAAAGATGTCATGGAAATACGGAGGCAGAAGAATCTATAAGCCCAGAAATGTCACAGGTTGCTGACTCTGGTAGCTTAGTGCTTAAGGCACTTGACTGCTAATCAGAAGGATGGCAGTTCAAACCCACCAGTCACTCTTTGGAAGGAAGGTTGGGCAATCTACTTCCGTAGTGATACTGCACTGGAAACATAAGGAGGGGTCACTATGAGTTGGGTCTGACTCAACAGCATATAACAACACAACAATTTGGAGCTGAAAGATACAAAGAAGGATCTTCTCCTAAAGCCATGGCCTCTAGCCTCCTGAACTGTGCATGAACTGTCATGCACTTGTGGTATTTTTGTCATGGTAGACAACAGGTAAGGAATAAACCATATGAATGATGAAAAATAATCAAGTCAATTCTAAAAGTCAAAGGTTTTAAATTGATAATGAGACTCCAAAGGAGTGTTTTGGAGGATCTTTGAAAAATACTAATGTTAATTTTATGTATTATTTAAAATATATGCTTGCTAACTTTATTTTAGAAATGATTTCTATTAAGAATTTTCCCCTCTAACAATTTTACTGAGTAATAACTCTACTTTGAGTGTTGTATGGCAATTGGTTTTAAGCTTCTGTAGTGGATGCTGTTGTTGGCCTTCCTATATCCCCTTTTCCAGGCCAATGCATTCATCCATCAGCTGCTGACAGTGTTGGATGTTGAAGGTTCTTCTTGTTCTTCTTCAGAGAAGTGCCCTCAGATAAATGGGAACAATTGCTCCTGGAAGTATATGTTGTTCTCTAACATATTACTCCAAAGGACATAGTCATGAAGATTTGGAAGCTGGTTTCCTTGCCACAAAATGGAATCAACTGTGTGGGACAATCCTTGCTTCAGAGTTTCCTGTTGAGACAGTTTCCATTTCCTTTTTTTCCCACTGCTCTCCCCTGCTTTCCTCACTCCTTATATCCAGAGAGCACTATGGTACTAAAGAACCTGAACTAGAGCAGTGTCTCTATCTCCCTAACACATAGCCCAATGCCTGACATATGTCAAACTAAAACCAAACCAAAATCACTGCCAAGGAGT
>NW_006922633.1:6499-7458 GCF_000298275.1 Orycteropus afer afer
ATTGTTCTCTCCAAGGAGTGTATCTACCTCGGGTAAATGTTCAACTCATATGCCTGTCTTTTGTTTGGCTGGAAGCCACAGGTGTAGGTTCAATTCAGACCTGAAGGGCAGCTAGGGGCCACAGTCTCAGTGGTTCCACCTGGCCTATCAGACCAGCAAACCTGGTCTCTCTCTTTTTTTTTTTTTAATTCTTCCTAAGTGATTTTGAGTTTTGTTCCACATTGTTCTCCCTCTCTATCCAGGATCTCCTACATAGATTCCCCCTCTGAGTGGTTGACAGTGGTAGCTGGGGACCATCTTGTTTTCTTAGTTGTATAAGCTGTGGATCACATGGTGCACCAGTTGCTTGGGCTAATTGTTTTCATAAATCTTTGTTTTTTTTTCCTTCTTCTCTCTTCTGGACAAGGAGGGACCCATCATTGCATCTACATGGCTGCTTGCAAGCTTTTACAATCCCAGTCACTACTCGCCAAAGTAGGATGTGGTACAATGTTTTGTGTAGTATGTTACGTCAATTAAGCTTGATGTCCCCTGTGACTACAGTATGGAGCCCACAAGTTCAACTACTCACTCCCTCTGGGTAGCTGGCTATGACCAAGAAGTCACTACAATCTTGTCCCTTGTCAGCTCTGCTATACACCTAGGAATTCTTATAGAACATAACAATACACTTGTAGAAATATTGTCTGCCAACCCTATACATGGTATTGGGTACACTCCCCACTTCATAGACATACCTAATAGTTCAGCTTCTCTACCCATCTACCCACCCATCTACCCATGTTTGCCTTAACTGACAACACAATACTGTATGTGCAAAAGGATTGTCATGTTTTCTATGTTGAGGTATATTCCATACTGAAGGTTATAGTCTTTAACCTACATCATTAAGTGCTTCAAGTCATCCTCACTTTCAGCAAGCAAGGTTGTGTCATCTGCATATTGCAGGTTGTTAATGA
>NW_006922633.1:7558-8588 GCF_000298275.1 Orycteropus afer afer
ATTTGACCTCAGTAATAATGTCCCTTGTTCCATGTCCTCTTCTGAATCCAGCTTGCATTTCTTGAAGTTCCATGTCATTATACTCCTGCAACAGTTTCTGAATTATCTTCAGTAAGATTTTGCTTGCATGTGATATTAATGATATTGTTCAATAATTTCCACATTCTGTGGGATCACCTTTCTTTGGAATAGGTACACATATGGATGTATTTACATTCATAATATTAGTCCTTATGTGACTTAAAAACCCAGGACTCTTGGTTCATTGGTAGATATATGTTTACAGATCTCTCCATAGTACAGTGATCAGAAAGGAAATATATTTTGTAACCATATAGCAAATTCACAAAGTAAAATATTGCACATCCATTATCATTTTTTACCCACCCCCTGTAGAAAAAAAAATATTTTGAGGGATGATCAACTTATCTGATACTAGATTAAGCCAAGTTGCAGTGCTAATAGAAATACTAAAAGCAACAACAACAATTTGGAGCTTAGAAACAAAATCTGTTCTAATCTGCTGTTAATAGAAAAAGTTGTGAAATGCATTCTGTGAATAAATTGGGGATGAGTTAGTTATAAAGGTTCTACAAAGATATTCAAACCAAATTGAAATGGTTAGAATTACATAATAGCATATATTTTACCATTATATTAATCATTTGGAAATTTCCAGAAATATATAGTGTACTTAAATGGCTTCAGAGTTAACCCTTCCTCATTTTTTTTCCCCAAATGTGCCCAATTATCTCTCATCAGCCCTGACAGTGAGTTTCTTGTTAAAGAGCTTGCAATCCTATTACAGATAAGCTTCAAATATTGATTTGTACCTTTTATTTCCTTGGTTAGAGATATCATGGTAAGACTAAACATGTTCAAATCTATTGCTGCCTGGCAGGAAAGAAATGGCTTCAGAGAAAGACAGATCTAAGATATCTGCACAAAATAGTTTACTAAATTTCTACTTCACCAAATATTGTTTGTGTAGATTAGGCCAATGTTGGTCTAAAGGATAACAGTGTACAAA
>NW_006922633.1:8753-10428 GCF_000298275.1 Orycteropus afer afer
TAAATTTTGGTCAATGACATGAGACAAAGTATATGTGAACTGCTGTATGAAAAGTGAATTTACTCTGTAAATCTTCACCCAAATCCTAAAAAAAAAAGTATCTCTTTACCCTTAAAAATCTATATGCTCTAGGCTATAGTTACCCGAAAGACAGCATGTATAGTCACCATTTTTCTGTCAGTGCAGGCTTGTATGTTTTGCTATGAAGTTAAACAAGTGTCAGTGGAGTTTCTAAATGAAGATGGACTAAGAAGAAAGACCTGGTGATCAACTTCTGAAAATGAGTCAGGGAAAACTTTATGGATCACAATGGTCCAATCTGCAACTGATTATTGGAATGGCATAGTTTTTTGTTCTCTTGTGCATGGAGTCACCATTGTTTAGGAATCAACTCTATGACAGCTAATAACCACAACATAGCTATAAAAATTCTTATTGAATAAATGAGTGAGTGATATGTGAGTGAGTGGATGATGCATTTAGAATAAATGCTATATATTTATTGGGCACCATATCTGGGAGTCCAATGTTGGAAAGCATGCTACTCCAAACCTGTTTGTACAATTCTCCCCTAGCTCACTGCTCCTCAGTCAGTATTGCCTTCTTTTAACAATGTAAATACTACTTCTGTTTTCCTCTTCAGAGCTTTTGTCTCCCCTGTTCCCTGAGTTAAAGAGCTTTGGCTGGTACAATGGTTAAGGCATTTGGATGACTACAATAAGATTGCTGGTTCAAACCCTTCAGCCACTCTGCAAAAGAAAGATGAAGCCTCACCTTTATGGAAGTCTCCATAAAGATTTATGATCTTGGAAACCCAAAGGGGTCACTATGAATCCTAATTCACTCAATGGCAGTGAGTTTGTATTTTTGTTTTTGGTTCCCTGAGTTTGTCAAATTTTTCTTTCCCTTTATCCCAAGTAATTCCTTGTTGTTCTTTGGACCTTGGCTCCCACATTTTATTCTCATGGTAGTTTTTCTGAGCTTGGTTTTCATCTCCACTTCAGAAAATTTTTATTCAATAAAGTATTGATTTGAAAATTTCATGTGTTATAATTAAGTAAATATTATTACAACTGATAAAGTAAAAATAGAATAATTGTCTAATGACTCCCAACAGTGTGAACTATTAATTTGAATAACCACCTCACAAGTAATTTGTACTTTTCCTACAGAGTAAATTTTCATATGCAATCTATGTCTCTTTTCTCCAAATGACTCCACTCACTTAACCTATCTAAGATAATAAGAATTGTATTGACTGCTTTGAGCAATAAAATGTCAAAGAGGTTTTTTTCTAGCAATAATACTTCAAACTAAATAAGCACGATTTGAAATCTATGGCAATATATTTTGAAATAACATAGATATTTATAATGATTATTTTTTTTCTATTTGCAGACTTAACTAATACTTTTGATTAATTAAGTGTGAAAATTATCCTTTCATGAGATTTTATAGT
The DNA here is from genome assembly GCF_000298275.1 of Orycteropus afer afer. Lineage (NCBI taxonomy): Eukaryota > Metazoa > Chordata > Mammalia > Tubulidentata > Orycteropodidae > Orycteropus > Orycteropus afer. Next base: position 10,213 of record NW_006922633.1, read on the forward strand.
TATACTACGATTCATATTATGTCAGAATTAAGTTAAAAAGCAGAAAAATCACAAGATTTTATGGAATAATTATGAACCACTGCTCCAGTAGGTCAGTAGATTTTTTGCAAGTTCATTACAAAGTATACATTATGATTTGAAATTAGTAAAATCAAACTCCTACCATAACAGACAAAACATCTGTGGCAGACATTGTTATTATTCAGCCAATATCCA
>NW_006922633.1:10753-11975 GCF_000298275.1 Orycteropus afer afer
AAAAAAAAAAATTGGATACTTGTTGGAAGACAACCATAGCCTTCCAGCCTGCAGTAGTGCTGGGTGATGTTATATCACTGAAATGTTAGGGTTATTACCAGAGAAGAACCTTACCTAGCTAAGTGCAGAATATCTTAAAATTAGCCTAAACAAACTATCAGTATACTTAGTCAACAAAATCAATCTAACATTTTATTTAATGCGAATTCAGTAGTATGTACATAATAGAAATGTACATGCTGAATACGTGGACATACAAATGGTGTCCCTTCTCTCTGTTGTTGTTGTTGTGTGCCATTGACTCAATTTCAACTCATGTGACCCTATAGGACAGAAAACTGTGCCATAGGGTTTCCTAAACTATGAACTTTATGACAGTAGATCAACAGGTCTTTTCTCTCACATCCTTCTCTCTAATCAAAAATCAAAACCACTGCCATCAAGTTGATTCTGACTCATAGTGACCCTATAAGATAGAGTAGAACTGCCTCATTGGGTTTCCATGGCTGTAACTCCTTACAGATGCAGACTGCCTCATCTTCCTCCTACAGAGAAGCTTTTGGACTCCAACAGCTGACCTTCTGTTTAGCAGCCCAATGCATTCACCACGGAGCCAACAGAGTTCCCCTTTTCTCTAGAAGCAAATAATCCAGCAGAAAAGGTCTGCCATTATAAATCAATAAACAAATGTGAGTTGATGATATTGTGATTAAATTGATAAATATTTTCCTAGAATTAAGAATTAAGTGCTACACTTAGAATTATGAAGAGAAGGAAAGATGCTTCCAGAAAGGATGTGTTGTTGTTATTTTTTGCCATGGAGTCAGACCCAACCCATGGTGACCCATTCTTGGGTTTCCAAGGTGGTATCACTATGCAAGTAGATTGCCCAACTTTCCTTTTGAGGAGTGGCTGATGGGTTTGAAATGCCAGTCTTCTGATTAGCAGTCAAGTAAGTGCCTTAGGCACTAAAGAAGGTAAATTTTGAGCTACACTATGAAATAAAAATTATAAATATTAAAGGTAAAATTAAATATTCACAGATAAACTAATACAAATATTTAGTGGAATATTTTGGAGATTAGCATAGTGCCTAAGGCACTTGACTGCTAACCATAAGGTTGGTGGTTCAAACCCACCAGCCACTCCTTGGAAGGAAGACTGAGCAATCTACTTTGGTAGAGATACTGCCTCAGAAACCCAAGGAGGTGTTGCTATGAGT
>NW_006922633.1:43544-46187 GCF_000298275.1 Orycteropus afer afer
GAATATTATGCAACAGTAAAGAATAATGTAGCATCTGCAAAACACCACATAATGTGGATGAACTTGGAGGGCATTATGCTGAGTGAAATAAATCAATCACAAAAGGACAAATATTATATTAGTCCATTATTGTAAAAGTTAAGGAAAGGCTTATCTATAGAAGGAAATTTTCTTTGTTTGTTACCAGGGGTGCGTGGGAAGGGGAGGGAACACAGATAGATAGAGATAAGTATTGATCTGGGTGAAGAGAAGGGCAATGTACCAAATGTGAGTGATCAATATGGCGGCATGAGGAAGAGAAAGACATAGAGAGGTACATGGGAGGTACTGACAACAAAGATGAACTCTTTTGTACATACAGTACTGTGTTGTCAGTGAAGGCTAACATGGGTATATGGGTGGATAAATGGGTGGACAGGCTGAATGATTAGGTATGTCTATGAAGCAGAGAGTGTACCCAAGACCATGTATAGGGTTGGCAGATAAAGGTCCTATAAGCTTATGTGAATGATCAGAATTCCCAGGTGTACAGCAGAGCTGACAAGGGGCAAGGTTGTGGTCACTGCTTGGTCACAGCTAGCTACCCAGAGGGGCTGAGTAGTTGAACCTGTGGACTTGGGACCATAGTCACAGGGGACATCAAGCTCAAATGACATAACATACTATACAAAACATTGTTCCACCTCTTACTTTGACAAGTAGCAACTGGGATCTTAAAAGCTAGCAAGCTGCCATCTAGATGCAACAATGGGTCTCTCTTCATTCAGAGCAAAGAAGAAAGAAGAAAATCAAAGTTCATGGAAACAATTAGTCCTAGTGACTGGTACACCATCTGATCTGCAGCCTATATGACTATGAGACCAGAAGAATTAGATGGAGTCCGGCTACCACTGTCATCCACTTGGAAGGGGAGCTATGTAGGGGACCCTCGATAGAGAGGGAGAACAATGTGGAACAAAACTCAAAATCATTTGAAGAAAAAAAGAAGTTGGGGACCAGTTTTGCTGGTCCAAAAAAGCCTGGTGGGACCACTGAGACTATGGCCCCTAGCTGCCCTTCAGGTTTGGAATTGAACCCACACCTGTGGTTTCCAGACAAACAAAAACAGGCATATGAGTTGAACATTTACCTGAGGTAGATATACTCCTTGGAGAGACCAATCATAGGAGAAAGAAGGATTGTATGCACAGGGAGACAGCTCTGGAGGCATGAGTGCATGGAGGGATAGACACTGGGAAGAGGTAACTATGGGGAGAAAGTGGGAGGGGAGCTGTTGCATTGTGTTAAACTGTGGTCAATGTCATGAGACAAAGTGTATGGGAACTGCTGTATAGAAAAGAATTTGCCCTGTAAATCTTCACTCAAATCACAATTAAAAAAAAAAAAAAAAAGGAAAAAAAGAAATCTAACAATTCAGTGCAATGAGAAATTCTGCTACAAAAGACTTCTTTTAAAATTTTAAAGAGGAAAGATGTCACCTTGAGGACTAAGGTGCTCCTGATCCAAGCCATGGTATTTTCAGTTAACTCATATCCATGTGAAAGCTGGACAATGAATAAGGAAGAATAAGGAATAATTGCTGCCTTTCAATTATGGTGTTAGTGAAAAATATTGATTTCATCACAGACTGCTAAACAGTGAACAAATCTGTCTTGGAAGAAATATTCCTTACAAACAAGGATGGTGAGATTTTGCCTCACTTACTTTGTCTCATTAACTTTTATCAGGAAGGACTGTCCTGGGAGAAAGGACCTCATGCTTAGTAAAGTAAAGGGTCAGCAAAAAAGAGGAAGACCCTTAGCTAGATGAATTGACATAGTGACTGCAACAATGAGCTTAAGCATAGCAATGATAGTGAGGACAGGGCAGGAGCAGGCAGCATTTTGTTCTGTTGTTCATAGGGTAGGTATGAGTTGGAAATGACTCAATAACAACCCAAAACACAAGACAATATAAAGAATGTCCTGATAAAGAGAGTATTGGTCACATTGAAGTTGGATATTCTGTGTAAATCAGGTAGAGCAATATAACATGTTCCAATATAACTGTGCCTAAGGCATTTGACTGCTAACCAGAAGGCTGCTGGTTCAAAACCACCAGCCACTCTCCAGAAGGAAAACTGGGCAATGTACTTCCTTAAAGATTTATTGCCTCAGAAACCCAAAAGGGGTCGCTATGAGTTGGAATCCACTCAATGGAAGTGACTTTGGGTTTTGACTTAGTATCAGTGGGTGAAATGGGATTCCTCAGTGGAAGAGTCATGAAGTAGCAGTTTAGAAATACTACACCCCTAGAGCAATTGAAGAAATAAATATCATTATTGGAGACTTAAAAGATGTAGGGTGGGAAATCTCTTCATATTTCTGTTTAGTTTTCCTATCTGTCCCCGGTAACAACAACAACACAAAATGACAGATGGATCAGGTAGTTAATGATGCAGTACTGTATACATGAATAAGTGGGATCCCCAAATGTAGCTTCTGTGCTAAATGTATTCCTTTACACATTTGGCTCTGGGAAATAGTATACAAATATTGGTCTGGTGAATGTGCTTTTCTCAATCTTCATCAGAAAATGGAAGCCATGACTTCTGATAAGATGGAGGAATAGGCAGACAAGCTCCACAGACCCTCTTCAACAAAG
>NW_006922633.1:47727-49260 GCF_000298275.1 Orycteropus afer afer
GAATTAAATCAATGGAAGACAGAATTAGTGAGATTGAAGGCAAATACCTTAATACTTCTTTAGAAAGTGACCAATCAGAAAAAAGATCAAAACAAAATGAAGAAAGCCTTAGGTTCATGTAGGATACCATCAAAAAGAATAACCTACATGTAATCAGAATTCTAGAACAGGAAAAGACAAATGAAACCCCAGAGAAAATTGTCAAATATTTGTTGGAAGGGAATTTTCCTGGTATGATGAACGATAAGAGTATACGCATTCTAGAAGTCCAGTGAACCCCAAGCAGCATAGACCCCAAAAGAAAATCACCTAGACATATCATGATCAAACTCACCAAAATCTAAGACAAAGAAAGAAGAAACAGCACAGGAAAAATGAAAAGTTACCTACAAGGGGCAACCAAAAGACTGAGCTCAGATTTCTCAGAAGAAACCATGCAAGCGAGAAGACAATGGGATGGTATATATAAAACCCTAAAAGAGAAAAGTTTCCAACCAAGAATTATGTACCCAGCAAAATGGTTCCTCAAATATGCTGGTGAAATTAAGACATTTCCAGATAGGCAGAAGTTAAGGGAATTTGTTGAAACCCAGCCTTAAATGAGAGGCTAAAGTAAGTCCTTTGGACAGAGAACCAACAACAGCAAACAACAACTAACCATTAACACACATGATGATATAACCCAGAAACCAACCCAGCTATGGAAGTATCCAAAGTAAAGAAGCCTACAAGATTGTAAACAGGGAACCAGAGACATCAGTTGACAAATTAAGACAACTACAAACCAAATACAGGGAAAAACTCATGTAGTTACAGAACTTCTAAATGGTAGGGAAGTCAAGACAACTATAAGATAGAATGCACTGTTTTAAACTTGGGAAGAAAACTGTAAATCACAGGGTAACCTCAAAGAAAAATGATAAAACTTCACATCAAAATAAAAAAGAGGACCAGCACAAATACTTGTTGTTATTGTCAGACCTGACTCATAGCGACCCCTCCTTGGGTTTCTGAGGTGGTATCACTATGGAAGTAGATTGCTCAACTTTCCTTCCAAGGAGTGGCTGGCAAATACTAAAACAATAGCAACAAAAGAACCAATAATATGATTCATAAACACAATGAGCTCAGCACAGAAAATTACGTGGAACAAATAATTCAACACAACGAAAAAGCAAATAACAAAAATGACAGCAACAAATTCATACTTTTTGATAATTACATATCTTGCAAAGGACTTATCTCTAAGATTTAAGTAAAATTCCAATGCCTCAACACCAAAGGAATTAACAATGCAGTTGAAAAATTGGCAGAAGATATGAATAGAGACTTCATCAAGGAAGATATTCAGGCAGCCAGCAAATACATGAAGAGATGCTCATGAACACTGGCCATGAGAGAGATGCAAATCCATACAACAATGAGATTCCATATCACCCCAGCACTGATGGCAAAGTTCAACAAGACAGAAAATAACAATACTGGTGGGGATGTGGAGAGATTGGGACTCTCATACACTGATGGGGGGACTGT
>NW_006922633.1:49665-55436 GCF_000298275.1 Orycteropus afer afer
AAAAAAAAAAAAAAGTGACCCATATCACTTTAGTTTTGTGTATTTCACTGTATATAATCTTTCAATGAAATGCATTAAAAAAAAAAAAAAAAGGAAGCCAAAACTGCTTGTAAGAGTAATCACTCTCTTGTTGTAAGTCTATATTAATGTCATAATATATGTCAGGAGTACTTTGCTTATGCTAACATTATACAGCATATCACACCAGTGCCCTATATTGAAGACTATCCTAATTGATCCTGTGAGAAAGAGGAACAAGTAACCTAGATGCCCTAGTAAAACATAGATGACACAAGGTGGAAGACAAACCAATATTGGTCCTTGGAATGCTATATTAACAATATTTTTAGGTTTCCAAATATTTGATGTGCCATCCTGATACACTTTTTCTGATGTAAATAATATTTTACTGGACACCTCTAATAATAAGGAAGAGAGACTTTTGGATTTTTAAGCCAACATATGAGGTACCTGGAAATACTGATTAACTTTAGGAAAAGGGGGGGAACCTCTCATGTTGATATATACTTCAGTTGGTATGAGATGTTAGTATGAGCTAAAAGTGTTATCTCATTATAGCCCATCTCAGGGAGTGCTCTAAACAAAGTAGTAAATTGAAATCTTCGTGGAAGGCAGAGCAAGGACGGAGAATTGACCTGAGATATGAATATACATGGACTCCTGAGCAATGATGAAAGCTTGACTGGTTAATAAAGTATCTGAAGAGAACAAGATTGGAATATCAAAAACAAGGAACAAATAGCTACAATGATGAACTCAAGGAAATAAACATAAGTTGTGCCATTCTTATCTCATATTAATTTTCAGCAGAGGACATCACTTCATTGAGGCATTCAGCTGCCAAGTTGGAGAAAATAACTTGTTCTGTGAATGCCAGTTTCCTGTCTCCTTGGTCTCACGAGTGCTAATGCAAGGGGCCATGCATTTAGTGACCATCTTCTCAGGGTTGGAAGTTATGTATGGATTCAACAGCATTGGCTTCCTTAAAGCATGGATGACTAGCTACTGCCATTATTAATTGCCTTGTCTGTTGCCAACAGAAACTAGTCATGATCATTCAATATGGCACCATTCCTCAAGAAAACCAGCCATCTAATTGACAGTATACTGATTATACTGGACACTATCCACTCGGAAGAGAACAGTGATTTATTCTTATCAGAATTGAAAGCTACTTAGGCTATAATCTTTACTTCCTCTGGTTCCTTTCTGGAACCACCATCTGAGGACTTACAGATGCCTAATCTGTCATTATGGTATACTCTATATCATTGCCTGAGACCAAGGGGTCCATTTTATGATAAAGTATGAATGAAAATGGGGTATTCAATAGTGTTAACAAGTACCCTATCACTCACAGGAAGCCAATTAAATATAATGATGGAATGAACTGTTACAGACTCAGCAAAGTTGCCAGTTCAGGTAACATACCTTACAGAATTAGGGCCCTGTCCTCTAGAGTATAATATATGCAGTAAACCAACATCTGATGTATAGTGGTGACCACAGTGGGTAGACTACATGAACTCAGTAAATGAGGAGCAGAAATATAATTAGATTTTCTTACCATCTTTCCCAATTATCTATTTTTAGAGTTTGTACCTTCCAGTCTTGCAGTTTTAGATCCCTCAGCTTAGAGGTCTTGAATCATAGGAAAAGAAGAATTTCACTAGTAAAGACTCTATAGTTCCACCTGGTGTCTTTACTCATCTAATTCCAGTGGACAAGCACACACACAAAAAAGTAGTTATTATACTGATAGTCCTAATTAACTTTTAATACTATGATGAGCCACTTTTGCTGCCACATTGTGGGACTGGAACTAGACTATCACCTGGGTTCATTTTCCAAGAACAGTTGTGAATAGCAAGTGCTGCACTGTAGTATAATTAGGGCACGATATCTAAGTGAACAGTCTCCTTAGGGAAAAGATGTGTCTTATTAACTATACGAGTAATCTCCAAACCAAACCAAATCAAACCCACTACCATCAGTTGATTCTGACTCACAGTAATCACATAGAACAGAGTAAAACTGCCCATAGGGTTTCCAAGGCTGTCAATCTTTAGAGAAACAGATTGCCTCATCTTTCTTCTGTGAGAGTGGCTGCTGGCTTTAAACCACTGATGTTTTCGTTAGCAGCCAATGCTTTAACCACTGTTCCACCAGAGCTCCTTACAAGCAGCCCAGAGCAGTCAGATTGGCAATTGAGAGTGAGGAAAATCAAGATTTGGTGGTGATGTAATGAGATGATGGATAGCAATTGTGTTCTCAAGACCACTTATAGTGAGGTAGAAGATTTTTCAGTAAATCTCTTTAAAGTCATTGCAGAAATGGTGGTGGCCACAACACAAAAGTTGACTGTTATAAATTGGACTTTCAGAAGGTTATGTGTTTCCTTGGTGGTGCAGTGGTTCAGTGCAGCAATGTTAACTCAAAGGTATGTGATTCCAACCCAACAGCCGCTCCATGGGAGAAAGATGAGGCAGTCTGTTTCTGTAAAGATTACAGACTTGAAAACCCTATGGGCAGTTATACTTTTTCCTATAGCATTGCTATGAGCCTGAATTGGAAGCAATGTTTTTTTTTTTTTTTTTTTTTTTTGGTGTGAGTAAATATGAGTGACGCAAAGCAGGAACTGTGTTGGGTGCCTTACGGTGCACTATTTCAAATCTTCTTGGTCTTACAAAATATTCAGATTCCTCACTTAGCATCACACAGATGTTACCTGACAGTGCTTCACCTCAGACTTCTCTGTAATACTTTTATTTCCTACCCATCATTTTCTCTGATTCCGTGACAATAACTACTCACACAAACCTGATGGCTCACATGTATATGTATAAGCAGAATATGTAAGAGAGTTAATAATAATAGGACAATCTTTAGACAATGTGTAGCATGGTCAAACATCCTAGTTGGCCCAGGATGATTTGAATTACACCTATTTTAACAAATTACTTTAATAATCTTCATATTCACTCTCATAATTGTCAGGCTTTGTGTGATAATGTATATTGTTGCCTAAGGCACTTGACTGCTAACCAGAAACCTGGTGGTTCAAACCCACCAACCACTCCTTGGAAGGAAGATGGGCAATCTACTTCCATAGTGATATTGCCTCGGAAACTCAAGGATGGGTCATTATGAGTTGGATCTAACTCTACGGCAGGGAATAGTTTAGCAGTACCCTAGGAGTATGGCAGCCAATGTGTAAATGCTTCTTCTATTCTTACCCCAGATGGTTCAGCTTGAGATAGATTTGATAAGTAGACTTCTAAGATGTTCCCACAGTATTTAACAGGCATTCACACTTAAGAGTTGGAAAGCACAGTAATGCATTTTTTACTTATTTCTTTTTTAACTCTCCCTGTCTTCATTCCTGCTTTCTGAGATCTCATTTTCAAATAAATTATGCATATGTGATAAAAGAAGAAAAGAAAAGAAAAAAAAAGCCCTGTCTAAGGCTCTGCTCTGAGGAGAATTCAGACTAAGTCTAATTGGTTATAACATCTCATAGTATCTTTGTTGCCTAGCTATGGTCACATGACAAACCACCACAGAATTTAGTGACTTAAGAAAATAATCACTGATATTTTTCTCTTTTGTTGGCAACATGGTTGGAATTCAGCTCATCTAGGTTAGGCTTAGCTGGACAACTCTGTGTCTTAGCCAGGTCTGTGGATCAACTATGGTGACTCGGTTCCAAATATCCTTTGTTCCCCTTAGACTGGAAGAAGATGAACAGAAACACATAAGCACATGAAAAGTTGAGATCTATAGCCAACACACTGTGATTTCCACTCATCTTCTACTAAAATAAGTCACATGCCAGGCCGAAAGTTAAGAGGTAGGAAAATATTGTGAGTATTCAACCCACAATAAGACAATGACAAGAGTCTGAGTGCAGGGAATATTAGAAAAAAATTGAGGCAAATAAATCAATCTGCCCCATTATTATGAAATAAATACTAGTACATTATCAGTTAAAAACTTCTGTAATGTTGTTGGTAATAATACTATAGGCCTATATAATAGGATGGGAGCTCTGGTAGCATAGTGGCTAAAGCACTTGACTGCTAACCAGAAGGCTGGCGGTTCAAACCCACCAGCCACTCCTCGGAAGGAAGGTTGGGCAATCCTACTTCCTTAGTGATACTGCCTCAGAAACCCAAGGAGGTGTTGCTATGAGTCGGGGCCGACTCGACGGCACATAACAACAACAACAACATATAATAGGTAAATTCAGTTTAATGAATACTCTGATAAAAGTTCTGTCTTCTATCTCTAACTATCACTGAAACTCAGTGCAATCCTTTGTATGTTTCACAAACTAAGTACAAGAAAGGAAAAGGAAGAACAGTTGTTTAAATACCTAGACTCAAAATGAATATCCTGTTTTAAAGTTTATATGTTTTGCCATCTTCATTGTGCTTAGGAAATAGTATATAATCATAATTATTATACTCAGAAAATTTCTCAATCTTCATGTCTAAAAAGATTAGAGTAGAATAAGACCAGATGAATGAGATACATTTGTTTTTTACAGACTCAAAAGCAATGTACTCAATAATTCAGAAAGCTCACCATTGGTCTCATAATAAAGTAAAAAATAAATCAAATCCTCTGCCACTGAGTCATTTCCAACTCATAATGACTCTATAGGACAGAGAAGTTTTGCCCCACTGGGGTTCCAAAACTATAAATCTTTAAGGAAGCAGACTGCATCTTTCTCCTGTGGAGTGGCTACCCACTGCCGTCGAGTTGGACCTGACTCATAGCGACCCCTTCTTGGGTTTCCAAGGCAGTATCATTACGGAAGTATATTGCCCAACCTTCCTTCCGAGGAATGGCTGTTGAGTTTGAAATGCCAACCTTCTGGTTAACAGTCAAATGCCTTAGGCATCATGCTACCAGATCTCCTAGTAGTTATGAGCTGCTGATCTGCAGCTAAGCACTTTAACCATTGCTCACCAGGCATCCTCTCATGGTAAATAATACTCCTAAAATAGTGAGAGTCTTGAAGAACAATTGACACTTATTAAAATTCAGTGGTGGGAACAGCAGGTTGCAAGCAGTTCCAAGGATCAAATTTGTGCTGTCCTACAGTTGAAGCAAAACAATTCATGTCACAAGATACCAGGTCTTAACCACTTCCAATTGTAAATTATAATAGTGTAACAATCTGTCTACTTTTATATGAATATATTCAAGGAACTTGAACTGAATTATTGAAATAGCTTTCTAAAATATACATTTTCTTACCATGTAGTAGAAGGGGAATATGTATATTTCAGTAACTATTTTAGCTTTGAAAAGCAATATATTTCATGGAAAATGTGGTTACTTTTTTCCAGAGGCAAGATAATTTTTGAATATTTGTAAAATTATACAAATGTGGTATACAATGAAAAAAATAAATTGTATTGTGGCAAAAGACCAAGAAAACTGTTGCCCCTTGCCCTTCAATGTGCTGTTCCTAAGGAAAAGTAAATGTGATAGTATAGCAGATTTTCCTTCCTGACACTAGAATCCCTACCTGTAGCTCACCAAAAGGAAAATAAAAAGATAAGGAAAAAAATGATTTTGATTTCCTGTGGCCATTTAATTTAAGAAGCTCTGATGGTATAGTGGGTAAGGAATTTGGCTGGTATGCAAAACGTTGGCTATTCAAACCCAGCAGCTGTTCCTGAGGGAGGCAGCTGAGGCAATCTACTTCCTAAAAGATTTACAGCCTTGGAAAACCAATG
>NW_006922633.1:66740-77265 GCF_000298275.1 Orycteropus afer afer
ATAGTGCCTAAAGCACTTGACTGCTAACCAGAAGGTTGGTGGTTCAAACCCACCAGCCACTCCTCAGAAGGAAGGTTGGGCAATCTACTTCCATAGTGATTCCAACTCAGAAATCCAAGGAGAGGTCGCTGTGAGTTGGGTCTGACTCAATGGCACATAACAACAGCAACAACAACAAGCAATATAACAACAGAATATATAAAGTAAAAGAAAGAAAAAAAATGTGTGGAAAATACATAATGTAGCTCTCTCAGAATTTAACATTTCAAGTAGACAAAATATAATAAAGAATTTAAAAAAAAAAATCTGGATCATAAGTGAAAATTTCTGTGGATTCCCAAGTCAGACTGCTGAGTTTGATCTCTCCTCCATTGCTACTTGGTGGATTCTTGTGGACCATTTGATTAACCTCTATCAGTTTCCTATTTTGTTAGATCTAGAAAATATTAATACCAAGCTCTTCAGGTTGTTTTAAATACAAAATAAATTATAAGTGCTTAAAATAATACCTGACACATATTTGGGCCATGGAAGTTACCTATCAATATCAGAAACATCACCATCATCATCACTCTTTAGCAAAAATATAAATGAATCAATTGATTCAGGTAGACTTACAAGAACAAATGACCTACAATCATGTAAGAGATTTGGAGATGCAGTTTTCACTGTCCTACTAAATCAATAATACTGATGAAAACAACAACAATAATAATTGTGAAGAATGATATGGTGTTGCTGTTGGGTGCCGTTGAGTCATTTCCGACTCAGCAACCCTATGGACAGCAGAACAAAACACCACCCGATACTGTGCCAGCTCCATGATCCTTGCTATACTTGAGCCCATCGTCGAAGCCACCGCGTCAATCTATCTTGTTGAAGGCCTTCCTCTCATTCGTCGACCCTCCACCTTACCAAGCATGACATCCTTCTCCAAGGAATGGTCCCTTCTAATAACATGACCCAAGTAGGTGAGATGAAGTCTGGCCATTCTCACTTCCAAGCGGCATTTCGGCTGCACTTCCTCCAGAACACATCTGTTAGTTCCTTTAGCAGTCTGTGGTACTTTCAGCATTCTTTGCCAGCACCACAACTCAAAAGCATCAACTCTTCTTTCATCTTCCTTATTCATTGTCCAGCTCTAACATGCATATGAGGCAATTGAAAATATCACGGTTTGTGTCAGGCAGGGTGGATTACATCTCAATATAAAGAAAACAAAAATCCTCGCAACCAGACCTATAAGCAGCATCATGATAAATGAAGAAAAGATTGAAATTGTCAAAGATTTCACATTGCTTGGTTCTAAAGTCGACACCAATGGAAGCAGCAGTCAGGACATCAGATGACGTATAACACTGGGCAAGTTGGCTCCAAAAGACCTCTTTCAAGTGCTGAGGAGCAAAGATCTTTCCTTGAGGACTAAGGTGTGCCTGAAACAAACCATGATATTTTCAATTGCCTCACATGCATGTAAGAACTGGACAATGAATAAGGAAGACCTAAAAAGAATTGATGCTTTTGAGTTGTGGTGCTGGCAAAGAATGCTGAATGTATCATGGTCTGCTAAAAGAACTAACAGATCTGTCCTGGAGGAAGTGCAGCTGGAATTCTCCTTGGAAGCGAGACTGGCCAGACTTCGTCTTACTTTCTTTGGTCATGTTATCAGAAGGGATCATTCCCTGGAGAAGGATGTCGTGCTTGGTAAGGTGGAGGGTCAATGAAAGAGGGAAGTCTCTCAAAGAGATGGATTGACACAGTGGCTGCAGCGATGGGCTCAAGTATAGCAGGGATCATGGAGCTGGTGCGGGACTGGATGGTGTTTCATTCTGCTGTGCATAGGGTCACTATGAGTCAGAGACAACTCAATGGCACCTAAAAACAACACAGCAACATGGGTAGCTGACTGGAAGAAATTAGTATATGTGCACATTTCAAAGAAAGATGATCAAACAGAATGCGGAAATTCTTTAACAATATCATTAATATCACCTACAAGTAAATGTTGCTAAAAAACTTTAAAAACAGTTGCAGCAATATACTGACAAGGAACTTCCAGAAATTCAAACTGGTTTCTGAATAAGATATGGAACTAAGGATATCACTGGTGATGTCAGATGTATCTTGGATGAAAGCAAATAATATAAGAAAGTTGTTTGTTTAGCTGAGTTTTATTGACTATACAAACAGATTTAACTGTGGATCACAACAAACTATGGATAAAATTGTAAGAATGAATTTCAGAACACTTAACTGTGTTCACAAGTAAACTATATATGGATGAAGAGGCTGTTGTTTGAACAGAGTAAGGTGATACTGTATGGTTTAAAATCAGGAAGGGAGTTTTTCAGGGTTGTATCATTTCACCATACTTATTCAGTCTGTACGCTGAGCAAATAATCCGAGAAGCTGGGCTGAATGAAGAAGAATGCAGCATAAGGATTGGAGGATGATTCATTAACAACTTGTGATATGTAGATGACACAACCTTGCTTGCTGAAAATGAGGATGACTTGAAGCACTTACTGAAGAAGATCAAAGACTGTAGCCTTCTGTATGGATTACACCTCAAAATAAAGAAAATAAAAATCCTCACAACTGGAACAATAAGCAACATCACAATAAATGTGGAAAAGTTTGATGCTGTCAAAGATTCAATTTTACTTGGATCCATGATCAACACTCATGGAAGCAGCAGTCAGGAAATCAGACATCTTATTGCCCTGGGCAAATTGGCTGCAGAACAGCTCTTTAGTGTTAAGAAGCAAAGCTGTCACTTTGAATACTAAGGTGCACCTAAACCAATTCATTGAACTTTCAATCACTTCATATACATGTGTAAATTGGACAATGTATAAGGAAGACTGAAGAAGACTTGATGCCTTTCAGTTGTGATGTTGGCAAAGAATACTGAAAATAACATGAACTGCCAGAACAATGAACAAATCCATCCAGGGAGAAGTGAAGACGGAAAGATACTTGGAAGTGAGAATGGACAGATTTCATCTCACCTACTTTGGTCATGTGATCAGAAGAGACCATTCCCTGAAGAAAGATATCATGCTTGGTAAGGTAAAAGGTCAATGAAAAAGAGGAAGACAAGAAAAATTGACACAGTGGCTGCAATGATGGGCTCAAGCATAGCAATGATTATGAGGATGGTGTAGGACCAGACTGTTTTGTTCTGTTGTATGTAGGGTAGCTATGAACCAGAGTGACTCCATGGCATCTAACAACATAACAATAATGCAGGGGGTAGGGGTGGAGGTATCTTATACTAGTTTTAATTTATTTTTTATTTGATGGATAATTACGTGCAACATATTTTTTTAAATGTCTGAATGCCATTCAGATTTCTTGTTTGGTAAAGTACATGTTCATATATTTTGTCCATTATTTAACAGGGTTATTTAACAGGGTTGTTCCTGAGTTGTAAATGTTCTTTTATGGAATTTATCAAAGAGGACTCTTTTTCCCTTTGATGAAATCTAACTTACTACTTTTTTTTCTCTTATGTTTTGAGTTGTTTTTCAGTCCTTAGAAATCTTTGCCTACCTCTTATAGTAGAGCTAACAAGGGCCAAGGTTGTGGTGACTTCTTGGTCACAGCCAGCACCCTGAAGGAATGAGTAGTTGGACGTGTGGGCTCAGGACCATGGTTACAGGGGACATCAAGCTTAATTGGCATAAAATATTACACAAAATCATTGTTCTACATCCTAATTTGGTGAGCAGCGACTGGGATCTTAAGAGCTTGCAAGCAGCCATCTGGATTCAATGATGAGTCTCTCCTCATCTGGAGCAAAGAATGAAGAAAACTAAAGAAACATGGAAACAATTAGTCCAAGGGACTAGTAGACCATGTGACCCTCAGCCTATATGACCTTGAGACCAGAAAACCTAGAATGGTGCTTGGCTACCACTGTCAACCACTCAGAGGGGAATAGGTGCAGGAGATCCTAGGTAGACTGGGAGATAAATGTGGAACAAAACTCAAAATCATAAAAAAAATGACCACATTTGCTGGTCTGATAGAGCTTGGTGAGACCGCTGAAACTATTATCCCTAGTTACTCTTCAGGTCTGGAGCTGGACTCACTCTTGTGGCTTTCAGCTAAACAATGGGCAGGCATATTGGGTGAACATTTACAAGAGGTAGGTACAGTCCTTGAAGTGATCAATAGTGGAAGAACAGAAAGGCAGGAGAACAGGGGGCAGGAGTGCATGGGAGGGAAGGACACAGGGAGAGGTAACTACACAGAGGAAGTAGGAAGGGAACTGTAGAGAATTGCAGTCAATGTCATGAAACAAAATGTATATGAACTGCTGTATGGGAAATGAATTTGCACTGTAAACTTTCACCCAAGTCACAATATAAATTTAAAAGAAATCTTTGCCTACTTCAATATTTTGTATGATTTATTCTAGAAATTTTAGTTCTTCCTGTAGGTTTGTGACATACTTCAATTTAATATTTTGTGTATGGTGTGAGGTAAATGTCAAGGTTTATTTTATTACAAATGAATATGTTATGTGTTCTAACATCATATTTTGAAAATATAATGACTTTATTATTAAATTATCTTGCCACCTTTATCTAAATTCAGTTGACCTTATAGGTATGGATATTAATTTGGAAACTCTATTATGTAGTATTGATCTATTCTATCAATACTGTGTTGCTTTGATTATATTTGCTATAAACTTTTAGAGTGTAAATCCTCTAACTCTGTTATTCTTTTCAATTTTTTTCTTTTTTGCTTTTCTAGGCTATTTTTATTTTCATATAAATTTTAACATTATATTGACCATTACTGCAAGAACACCTGCTTATATTTTGATTATAATTATTTTAAATCAGTAGATCTTTTTGGAAACAATTGACATCTTATAAATACTGAGTTTTTTCATCTATGAACAAGTTGTATTTCTTCACTTTTTTAGGTCTTATTTAATTTGTCTGAGTAATGATTCATATTTTTAGTGTATAGAGCTTGAAGATATCTTGTTAAATCAATCTATAAGTATTCCATTCTTTTTATGTCAGTTTTAAAGTTATATAAACATTTGTTGCCGGTTTGTAGAACTATAATTCATTATTCTATGAAAACCTTGTGTCCTGTACCTTCCAAATTTTATTAATTCTAGTGGATTCTTTTGGCATTGCCTGAAAATAAAGATAGTTTTGCTTGTTGCTTCATAATTTTTATTTTTAATTTTTTACAGTATTTGACTTAATCTTTTTTTTCTTTTCAACATTTTATTGTGATTTGAGTGAAAGTTTATGGAGCAAGTCAGGTTTCCATTCAACAATTCATGCACATTTTGTTTCATGCCATTGATTGCAATATCCTCAACATAATATCACAACTACCACTTTCTTCTTGTTTCTCTCTCTTTTTCTCCTAACCTTTCCTGCCTTTTGAACTTTGCCCTTGGGTAAATGCTGTCCTTTTGGATCTCAAAAGGTTGATTTTTCTAAGGAATGCCTACCATCCTAGAGTTATTATTTACCTTGTAGACCTATCTATTATTTGATTGAATATTCAGCTACGATAGTGAGTTCAGTTCCAGGTCCAAAGGGTGGCCATGTTATCAGGGCTTCCACCAGTCTCTGATCAGTAAGCTTGGTCTTTTTTTTAAAATGATCTTGAGTTTGGTTTTTTTTCCCACTGTATCCAGGACCTTCTAAAGTGATCACTTTGCAAGCAGTCAGTAGTGATAGCCAAGTCCCGTCTGGTTCTTCTGTCCTCAGGAAGCTGAGGTTTGAAGTTGCATGATCCAATAGTTCTTTACACAAGTTTCTACTTGTCTTATTTTCTTCACTCTTCTTTGCTCTAGATGGAGAGAGACCAATAGTTTTATCAATAGAAACCAATAGATGGCCTCTCTGAAGCTTTAAGACCCTAGTCACTACACATGGAAGTAGGATGTAGAATATTGTTTTGTGGACTATTTTGTACCAATTGACCTTGATCCTCCCCTCCCTCCCTGCCAGAGACTATGGTCCTCAGTTCCCAGGGCAGTGACTCACTCCCTCAGGGTTTTTGGTTATGGCTGAGAAGTTTTCATAAATGTTTGCTATATTCATTGATATATTTGTAGCACATATATATTAAAAATACTTATGTAGAAATATCGTCTTTCAAAACTATACATATTCATGAGTATAGTCCCATTGTCCTTCCCACACCTGTTCAGCTTGCATGTCTATTTGTGTGCCCATTCTTATTCTTACTGTTATTGCAGACTGTGTATGAATTAGTATTTACCACTGTTGTCTTTAACTTATACTTCCCTCTGCATCTTCCTTTCATTGATCATTTTGTGCTGACCTCCTCCTTATTGAATATTGTCTCTCTTTTGCCCAAGTTAATATGTGTCTACTTTATAGTTAGTATTTTACCCACTCTTCCCCTCACGTATATGGTAACCATCAAAGAATATTACTTATGGGGTAAAAATCTTTCCTGACTTTTTATAGTAGTAGTCTCCTACAATATTTGTCCTTTTATGATTGACTAATTTCACTCAAGGAGTTCTGGTAGCATAGTGCCTAAGGCAGGTGATTGCAAACCAGAAGGCTGGCAGTTCAAACGCACTAACCACTCCTTGGAAGGAAGGTTGGGCGATCTACTTCCAGAGTGATACTGCCTCAGAAACCCAAGGAAGGGTTGATATGAGTCAGGTTTGACTCAACAGCACATAACAACAGCAAAAACAATTTCACTCAGCATGAAGTCTTCTGGTTTCATTTATATTATCAGATGTTTTACAGATTCATGGTTGTTCTTTAACATTGCATAGTATTCCATTATGTGTATGTCTCATATTTTTTGCTCCATTCCTCTGTTGATGGGCAATTAGGTTGTTTCCATCTTTTTGCTATTGTGAATAGTTTTGCGATGAACATGATATGGAAATACCTGTTCATGGCATGGCTCTTATTTCTCTAGGACATATACCTAGTAGTGTGATATATAGACATAAGGTATTTCTATTTCCATCTTGTTAAGGAAAGACCATAATATTTTCCATGGTAGATGCACCATTTTGCAGTTCTACCACCAGTGTGTGAGGATTCTAGTCTCTCCACATTCTCACCAGCTTAGCTTTTTTTTTTTTTTTCAATTGCTATTAGTGCTAGGATGAGCTAATATCTCGTTGTTGTTTTGATTTGCGTGTCTTTAATGGCTAATGATTGTAGGCAATGTTTTCATATGTTTGTTGGTTGCCTGAAGGTCTTCTTTAATGAAGTGTCTGTTCATGTCCCCCGCCCATTTTTTAATTGAAGGATGTGTTTTTTCATTGTTGAGAGGTTGAAGTTTTCTATAAATTTTAGAGATTAGCCCCTTGTCTGATATGTCACTGCTAAAAATTTTTCCTAATCTGTAGGCTCTTTTCTTACTCTTTTGGTGAAATCTTTTGTTGCATATAAGTGTATAATATTTATGAGGTACGAGTCATCTATTTTGTGTTCTGGTGTTTGCAAATTTTCATTTATATTTGATAGTGTGTTTACATCATTTATGAGGGCCCCTGAGTTTGTCTAGTTTTTTCTTTGATGGTTTTTATACTTTTAGGTTTTATATTCAATATTGTTTTGATCCTGCATGAGTCGAGTTATACCGTGTGAGATATTGGTCCTATTTCATTTTTTCAGACAAGAGATATCCGGTTTTACCAGCATCGTTTGTGAAAGACACTATCTCTTCCCCATTTAACAGGTTTCAGCCCTTTGTCAAGATCAGCTGTCCATAGGTAGATGGATTAATTTCTGAGTTCTCAATTTTGTCCCATTGGTCTATGTGTCTGTTGTTGTACTGGTACTAACCTGTTTTAACTGTTGTGTTGTTATGTGCCGTCGAGTCAGACCCGACTCATAGTGACCCCTCCTTGGGTTTCTGAGGCAGTATCACTATGGAAGTAGATTGTGCAACCTTTCTTCCGAGGAGTGGCTGGTGGGTTTGAACAGCCAGCTTCCTGGTTAGCAGTCAAGTGTCTTAGGCACTACACCACCAGAGCTCCTGTTTTAACTACCATGGTTAATGTAGGTTTAGAGATTGATGAGTGTGAGGCCTCCTAGTTTGTTCTTATTCTTTAGTAATGTTTTACTTGTGTAGAGTGTTTTACTTGTCCATATAAGGTTGGTAATTAGTTTTTCCAGCTCTTTAAAGAATGATGGTTAAATCTGGATCAGGATTGTATTATATCTGTACATCACTTTATGTAGTATTGACATTTTCATGATGTTAAGTCTTCTATTCATGAGCCTAGTACATTGTTCCATTTATGTAAGTCTTTTTTGGTTTCTTATTGTAGTGTTTTGTAGATTTCTTTGTAAAGATATTTTGTGTCTCTAGTTAGATTTATTCCTAAGTACTTCATTTTTTGGATAAATATTATAAATGGTATTGTTTTCCTGGTTTCCTTTTCAGAGTTCTCTTGGTTAGTGTAAAGGAATCCAACTGATTTTTGTATGTTGATCTTGTATCCTGCCACTTTGCAGAAACTTTCAATTAGCTCCAGTAATTTTCGTGCTGAGTCTTTGGGATTTTCTATGTATAAGATCATGTTATTTGTAAATAAAGATAATTTTCCTTCTTTGACAATTTAGATACCTGTCATTTCCATTTCTTGACTTATTACTCAGGCAAGGACTTCCAATGCAATATTGAATAGGAGTGATGATAAAGGGCATCCTTGTCTGGTACCCATTCATAAGGGAAACACTTTCAGTCTCTCTCCTTTGAGAATAATATTGGCCATTTGTTTTGTATGTTGTTGTTGTTGTTATGTGCCATCGAGTCGGCCTTCTGGTTAGCCATCAAATGCCTTAGGCACTATGCTACCAGAGCTCCCTTGTTTTGTATATAAGTTCTAAATTATGCTGAGGAATTTCCCTTCTATACCTATTTTATTCAATGTCTTTATCAGGAACGTGTGTTGGATTTTGTCAAACACGCTGTGTCAATTGATATGATTATGTGGTTCTTTATTAGTTTATTAATGTGTTTAATTGCATTGGTTGTTTTACTAATCTTGAACCATCCTTGCATACTTGTTATGAATCTCACTAGGTCATTATGTATTATTGCTTTGATATGTTGTTGGGTTCTATTGGTTAGGATTTTATTGAGAATTTTTGCATCTATATTCATGAGGGATATTGGTCTGTAGTTTTCCTTTTGGGTGATGTCTTTTCCTAGCTTTGAAATCAGGGTTACACTTACTTCATAAAATGAGTTTCAGAGAATTCTCTCTTTTTCCGTATTCTGGAATACGTTGAGTAGAATCAGTGTCAGCTTTTCTTTAATGTTTGGTATAATTATCCAGTGAAGGCATCTGGGCCAGGAGTGTTTTTTTGTTCATAGTTATTTATTTTATTTATTTATTTTTTTACTGTCCTATTCAATTTCTTCTTTTGTTATGTGTCTGTTCAAATTTTCTACCTCAAATTGTGTTAGTTTATGTAGGTAGTGTGTTTCTAGAAATATGTGCATTTCAACTAGGTTTTTAAATTTGTTAGCTTACAGTTCATAGTGCCCTGTTATTATCTTTTTTCATTTTGGTTGTTCTTATTGTTATATGCCATTTCATTTCTTACTTCTGTTATTTATTTCTTCTCCTATTTTCCTTTGTTAAACTCACCAGTAGCTTGTTGATTGCATTAATCTCTTCAGAGAACCAACTTCTAGTCTTACTGATTCTGTCTATTGTTTTTCTCTTTCATTTATTTCTTCCTGAATCTTTATTATTTCTTTTCTTCTGGTTACTGGAGACTTTTTTTGGTGCTGTTTTTCTAATTGTTGGAAATATCTGATTAAAGTGTTGATTTTGGCTTTTCCTTCTCTTTTGTTGGGTATGTTTATTGCTATAAATTGCCCTTTGAAAGATGCTTTGGCTATGTCCCAAAGATTTTGTGTTTTCAGTCTCATTTGACTCAAGAATTTTTTAATTTAAGTTTTTATTTCTTCCATTACCTAGTAGTTTTAAAACAGGCTGTTAATCAGTTTCCATGTGTTGCTTTTTTGTCCTCTGGGTCTTCCTATTGTGGAGTTCTAATTTCATAGCAGTATAATCTGAGAAGTATTTTGATGGTTATAATTTTTGAGGCTTGCTTTATGGCCTAACATATGTTCTATTTTGGAGAGTATTCCATATGCACAGAAAAAGAATATATAATGTTCTCTTGTTGGGTGAAGTATTCTGTATATGCCTACAAGGTCAAGTTAATTAATTGTGTTGTATAGTTCTGTGTTTTTGTTTAGTTTCTTTCTAGTTGTTCTATTTTTAATAATAGTGGAATTGTCTATTTCTCATTTTAATTTTTAAAATTTGATTTATGCATTTTAGAGTGCTTTTATTGGGTATGTAGATATTTATTATGCTTCTATCCTCTTCTTCAATTAATCCTTTAGTAATTTCATTATGTCCTTTGATACGTCTTATGTTGGTTTTTACCTTCAAGTCTATTTCATCAGAACTTAATATCATCACTCCTGCTCTTTTTTAATCATCATTTGC